>NC_089784.1:10460503-10483003 GCF_040412425.1 Macrobrachium rosenbergii | reverse complement strand
TGATATTCAGTATATTAGCGCCTGGGTAAATGTTCATTGAGCGGTATTGTTTTCTTATTAAAGTCTTGCTTTTTGTTTTACATCATTTCCCCTTCATATCTTTTTATGTTTGAAAAATGCGAAAGTTAAAGTCATTTCCTCCAGTAAGATTATCGTTCCCACATTATCGGTTAAAAAATAAAGATAAATGCAGTGCATTTACATTCCTACAACCCAATAGCCAGCCATAGGAGCTTTTTCCGATGGACATTCATGAAGATTATTGAGGAAATTATCTCTTTATTTCTTTGTTGTTTATTGTGAAAGGGTTAATATACCCTTTACAATATTTCTCTCTCTCTCTCTCTCTCTCTCTCTCTCTCTCTCTCTCTCTCTCTCTCTCTCTCTCTGTAACCAAGTTCAAGTCCAAAAGTCCGATCGGCGGGATATACCCATCACAAAACACTGTGCTTCTCAGCATTCCAAATTCCGGTTGGTAAAATATACCAGTCATAGGAAACCCCCTCTCTCCCCATCTCTCTCTCTCTCTCTCTCTCTCTCTCTCTCTCTCTCTCTCTCTCAGTGTGCCTGTATCCCATTTCCGATATGGCTTTGTTACCGACTGGCACGCGCCAGCTCTTTAAAAGTATGCGGATCCCCTAACATTTGTCGATAAGGATACTGTTACTTTAAGTAATTCGCCGAACAACAAAAACGCCATTAATCGCCTCAAGAAAGACGGTATCCTTAAAGCTATTCTTCGCATTCTTGTCTGAGAACCGACTTGAGTAGAATTCGCCCCTGAATATGTCTTCGTGAGAATTAGTGATTTTCATTAGAAAAACCAATATTATTTTGGTGTCTTTGGTATTTTTTTTTTTAATTATGGAGGTATATTGGAGATATTAATAGGTGGGAAAGAGAGAAAAGTCCCTGAATAATGATGGAGAAATGTAAAATTCGGGAACTGATATTATTGTGCATTGAAAGTCCAACGTGGTGGGAATTCATTGATGGTTTGACTTTGTAGGTAAATAGATATTAATTTTCTTTCTTTGTTAACTCATACATACAAACATACATGCATATATGTATGTATGTATGCATGTATGTATGATTGAATGAATTTAACTAAAATAATAAATAAGTTTACCCAAAAAAGCCAAACATATATATGTATATATATATATATATATATATATATATATATATATATATATATATATATATATATATATATATATATATATATACACACACACACACATACACGCTAATGCGCTCCTGCCTTTATACTAGCAAGTATCAACCTCAAATACCTCTTAATAACAAATTTATTTTATCTTTGGAAGAATTTACAACTTAAGAGGATTATATATGATGAGCGCATCTGCCCTGGCCAGGATTTAAACTTATGCTCATATTATTTTTATATGCCATGTATTTTTAGTTGAGATTACTAGTAATGTTGAAATTATGCGTATCCTATGTGTACAGATATTACATATATATATATATATATATATATATATATATATATATATATATATATATATATATATATATATATATATATATATATATGCATATATATTGTGTGTGTATATATATTTAATGTATGTTTTTACATATATATTACATATATATTTAATTGTTTTTGTGAGCCACCACCTGTTAAAGGAAACCAGTTTATGTTGAAAGTATATATAAAATCTGTAAAGTTAATTTTTGGATTTAAATGCTATGGTTTTTTTGGAAACTAATTTTCTTCAGTTTTTTCGTTGTATAGAATAAAAGAATTTTTTTTTCCTTAACGTCTTTTCTCAAGGTTTTCATATAGTTCACGTGTGCTGTAATTTTACATTTGTTCAACACTTTCATGCGAGGTTGCATAAAGTGATAAAATATGTTTACGCAAATATGGAGGTGTTCTCTAAAAACATAAATTGTACACGAGTGTTTATACAGACAAAAGTAAACACAGTAAAAGAAAATTGTAATATATATGTGTATATAGGCTATATGTATGTGTTTATATATGTATGTTTTGTGTGTACATATTCGTATGTCGTTCTTTTTTGAAAACATCCTACATACTCGTTTGTTACCTGTGAGATACAAACGCTTTCTCATTTTTTTCACAGAGGAGTGCAATCTTGACCTCTGATTTTTTTTTCCGGAGAAAGAGGATGAATATTTATACCTGTATTCTTTGAAGGCCAGCGTCGTATTTCTCATTCTTCCGCAAGACACATTCATGCAGTCATGATGAAAGACGCAGGTTTCTATTAATTTCTCCCAAAGTGTCAGAGTTCCAGTATCTAATATATTTTTACGAGGATAGATTTAGTGGAAATACACAGAGATTTCGAGTGATTATAAGTTTTTGTAATTATTCCATTCGTTTCGTAGGTCTCTCGGAATGAATAAATGTTCCATTCGTTTCTTAGGTCACTCGGAATGAATAAATATTCCATTCGTTTCTTAGGTCTCACGGAATGAATAAATATTCCATTCATTTCGTAGGTCTCTCGGAATGAAGAAATATTCCATCCGTTTCTTAGGTCTCTCGGAATGAATAAATATTCCATTCGTTTCTTAGGTCTCTCGGAATGAATAAATATTCCATTTGTTTCTTAGGTCTCTCGGAATGAATAAATATTCCATTCGTTTCTTAGGTCTCTCGGAATGAATAAATATTCCATTCGTTTCTTAGGCCTCTCGGAATGAATAAATATTCCATTCGTTTCTTAGGTCTCCCGGAATGAATAAGTATTCCATTCGTTTCGTAGGTCTCCCGGAATGAATAAATATTCCATCCGTTTCATAGGTCTCTCGGAATGAATAAATATTCCATTCGTTTCGTAGGTCTCTCAGAATGAATAAATATTCCATTCTTTTCTTAGGTCTCTGGGAATGAATAAATATTCCATTCGTTTCGTAGGTCTCTCGGAATGAATAAATATTCCATTCGTTTCTTATGGTATTCCATTTCGGAATGAATAAATATTCCATCCGTTTCTTAGGTCTCTCGGAATGAATAAGCATTCCATTCGAATGAATAAATATTCCATTTCTTCTTAGGTCTCTCGAATGAATTAATAAATATTCCATTCTTTTCTCGGAATTAGGTCGTAGGTCTCTCGGAATGAATAAATATTCCATCCGTTTCATAGGTCTCTCGGAATGAATAAATATTCCATTCGTTTCGTAGGTCTCTCGGAATTAATAAATATTCCATTCTTTTCTTAGGTCTCTCGGAATGAATAAATATTCCATTCGTTTCTTAGGTCTTTCGGAATGAATAAGTATTCCATTCGTTTCGCAGGTGTCTCGGACTGAATAAATATTCCATTCGTTTCTTAGGTCTCTTGGAATAAATAAATATTCCATTCGTTTCTTAGGTCTCTCGGACTGAATAAATATTCCATTCGTTTCTTAGGTCTCTCGGAATGAATAAATATTCCATTCGTTTCTTAGGTCTCTAGGAATGAATAAATATTCCATTCGTTTCTTAGGTCTCTCAGAATTAATAAATATTCCATTCGTTTCTTAGGTCTCTCGGACTAAATAAATATTCCATTCGTTTCTTAGGTCTCTAGGAATGAATAAATATTCCATTCGTTTCTTAGGTCTCTCAGAATGAATAAATATTCCATTCGTTTCTTAGGTCTCTCGGACTGAATAAATATTCCATTCGTTTCGTAGGTCTCTCGGAATGAGTAAGTATTCCATTCGTTTCTTAGGTCTATGGGAATGAGTAAATATTCCATTCGTTTCTTAGGTCTCTGGGAATGAATAAATATTCCATTCGTTTCTTAGGTCTCTGGGAATGAATAAATATTCCATTCGTTTCTTAGGTCTCTGGGAATGAATAAATATTCCATTCGTTTCGTAGGTCTCTGGGAATGAATAAATATTCCATTCGTTCCTTAGGTCTCTGGGAATGAGTAAATATTCCATTCGTTTCGTAGGTCTCTGGGAATGAATAAATATTCCATTCGTTTCTTAGGTCTCTGGGAATGAATAAATATTCCATTCGTTTCTTAGGTGTCTCGGAATGAATAAGTATTCCATTCGTTTCTTAGGTCTCTCAGAATGAATAAATATTCCATTCGTTTCTTAGGTCTCTCGGAATGAATAAATATTCTATTCGTTTCTTAGGTCTCTCGGAATGAATAAGTATTCCATTTGTTTCTTAGGTCTCTCAGAATTAATAAATATTCCATTCGTTTCTTAGGTCTCTCGGACTGAATAAATATTCCATTCGTTTCTTAGGTCTCTCAGAATGGATAAATATTCCATTCGTTTCTTAGGTCTCAGAATGGATAAATATTCCACTCGTTTCTTAGGTCTCTCGGAATGAATAAATATTCCATTCGTGTCTTAGGTCTCTCGGAATGAATAAACGTATTTTTATGATTTTGAATCATTAACACGACCGAAGAAAAATAAATTTTCAATTATTATGTAGATCTCTTAAAATTACAATTTCATTTATTATGTAGATTCTTAAAATTAAGATACTGCGAGGTTTTTTGTATTTGCAATTCGCCTCACTTGCTCTTTGTTATGTACGCGTATTTTTCGTTTCATGTAAACTCTCAAGTGAGAAAGATAAGTTTGTGTGTGGCCTCGCAACTAGCTCTTCACCTTTGTCGAGAGACCTATGGCGGGGTTAGTCACTCCGATACTAAATGGACGTGGATTTTGAGCGAAGTTAATCCTATCACCTTTTACATACATTCTTTGGCTTCATTAACGAAGATTCACGTAGGGTTTCACCAGTTCTTGGAAATATTTCATAATATAACGCGTTCTAGACAAATATGTTTTTAACTGTGTGAAGAGGTTTTTGCTTAATTATTTAAAATGTGAAATCTCGTTGTTTTGGATAAACGTATGCAAATGTTTGGTGTAATGTATGGCTATATCTGAAGACATCATTTGCACAGTTTGTAGTGAAAGCTATTTATCTTAACGCCAAGTGACGAGTTCGTCCATTCACCTCCTCCCCCCCCTTCTCACAGCCCTGGCCTCCTCTCCCTACATGATGGTGCCACGGGAATAATTATTCGTCTTACATGGGAGTGCCAGGCTGCCTGTCATCTGCATGGTTTAGAATAACGTTGCGATATTACTCAAAATTTTCCCTCCCTTTTTGTTTCTTGATTAGTATTTAATAATTCAGAGTCGGCTTTGAGGGCGCTCAACTTTGCCTTTGAATATTTCAAGGTCTGTATGAGAGCAATATTCTTTGTCTTGTTAGTTATCCAAAAACATGAATACATATTGAAAGTGCTGTTTTTTTCCTCTTTCTTTTTTTTTTTTTTTTGCAAAGCGTCGACGCCTTTCATACCCGCTGGAGCCTTTAGAGATTTCGTTGCCCTTTTGTTTCTTGTGTTTGTTTTCCTCTCTCTCTCTCTCTCTCTCTCTCTCTCTCTCTCTCTCTCTCTCTCTCTCTCTCTCTCTCTCTCTCAGGTAAGTTTGCATTCATTTCTTCAGAGTTGATTACTTGGCCGGGGCTGGTTTTTTCTCTGAAAACAACTCGCAATAACACAACTCTGTTTGTGAGTAGTTGTTTATAAAGAGCTTATGTTCTTCGGTGTTTGAGAAGAGTTCTGATCACTCTGCTTAGGTCGCAAGAGATCAAAGAACGGAGTATTTTTTTTTTTTTTTTTTTTTTCAGAATTTTATATGGGGCTGTTGGGGAAAAAATAGTAATTTCAGCTCAATTTTTTCATGCCCACCAGTTGTTAAAAGTAAATATTAACATGCTTTGGAGGCAAGTTAAAAGGTAAGACGCAAAGTATTTTCAGTTTTTATGCCACATATGTGAACAGTACTACTTGGTAAACTACATACGAATACTGCATTATTTCTAGATAAACTTAATCCATATTTAGAAAACACGAAGATAAACTTAATCCATATTTAGGAAACACGGTACTGCACAGGTATGAAGCTCTTCTATTTTTAGATCTTTTCATTATTCATTGACCAGTATATTATAGCCTATGAGCGCCCCGTGTAGTACAAAATCCACGCAAGAATCATGGCATTAATCGTCATCATTCATAACTGAATCCATACACAGAATGTAGTTGTTCATAATTCTTTTAAAAGTCTTGTGGCTTTCCTTCTTCTTCGCCCTTTTTCATTTCCAAAACTCGGAATCGCTTTGATGCTCTCAAGAAATAGGCGTATATATTCATCATTAAAGCAAGTAGTCCCGTGTCCTACTGACGGTCTGTGTAATCCTTGTCTGATGCTCGTTAGAATTTATACTTTCCGTAAGACGTGGGGTAAAGAAAAGATTGGAAAATCTGTAGTCCTCAGACGTACTTGATGAACACGCATGCCTGACGGGAGGTTTCAGAGTGTAGGTATGTAAGTAAGCAATTTACTGAGTGACAACTTCAAGGAATAGAATGACTAGCAAAGGTTAAATGAATGGTGATTATTATTTATGGTTTTTTCGCTGAAAAGTAATGCCATTGATACAGTTTGATGAACAGCAACACCCTGCTCAGAAACGTTCTTATACTATAAACTCAACTACCAACAAAAGGAATCTCGAAGTAAAAGTTCAAAACCTGTCAACCTTTTATTGTAATTCAGATTGTACTGACATGATCGTGAGAACTTTTTTGAGCTCGTTACTCATTTTTCTGTGCCATAAGTTTTGATAAACAGTTGCTTATATGTGGCCAGATTTCGTCTCCCTTTAAACACAAAATTAAGAGCTAAATGTGTTTTATATGTCTGAAGTGGCTGAGCTACTGCATTCATTGTTAGTAATTAATGCACTTAAGATAGTTCAGGAATTTATTTCAGTGTTTGAAAAAATCATAGGGGAATCTTAGATTACTTCTAAAAAAAACAAAAAAAAAAGGTAGAGAATCATAATCTAATGAAAATGTTTGCTTATGGAAAAAGCTTAGAGGCATTGCTAGACATCCCTGATGGTAAATGTATGTGTATATATATGTGTGTGTGTGTATATATATATATATATATATATATATATATATATATATATATATATATATATATATATATATATATATATACACGCTGCACCTTTAAAGGGGTTGTTTCAGAAGCAGAATACAGCCTTCCGATTTCTGGAGCAAGTCTTCAGGGATGAAGTTGCTAGGTCCACTCCATTTTCTTTTAATCCAGGTGTAATGTTACCATTTATTTCCATGGGCTCTGATATTCGGCATAATGGATTCTAAACTGACATTGTCAAGTGTATGAAATGATCGTAAATGGCTTGGACATAAGTCAGTATCTGCAATGGCATACATGTTGAGATATGTTTACGTATGTGTGTATTTAAGTGAATGCGTGTACATCAAGATGCCTGAATATTTGCTATGCCGTAGGCGTTCAGCTCACAAAGTAAAAAATCGAGACTCTCTCTCTCTCTCTCTCTCTCTCTCTCTCTCTCTCTCTCTCTCTCTCTCTCTCTCTCTCTCTCTCTCTCTCATATAGGACAAACACTCCTTCATGCGTTCCATTGATTTCAAGAAGTTCTTAAGGGTTACTTTTTTCTACACTTTTTGTGACCATCTTTTCGGAGCCTCGTCTTTCACATTTATTTTGCGTTGAGCACTAATGATATGTAGATTATTTCGAACTCTTCATATCTTTTTAGTGTTATTTTCAATCATGAATGTTGTCATTTAATTATTGCCTTTATAATATTTTATATGCTAAATCACGTATTTTTTTTATTTAATGCAAAGTAGTATTTGCGCAATTCTAAGAAATATTTAGATCATCGCAAAATGAATGAGGTATAATCGTTAGCACGAAAAGAGACAAAAGTTAACGTTTAGGCTTGTTGTCGGACAAAGCCTTATTCATCCTGTGTACTCGCAGAGGCTGGGACCTGGCCTGGATTACCCGTAAACTATTGTCCCGACCCTAGGCTTTTGGTGGTTACTGTGGAAGTTACACACATGAAAAATAAGTGTAGGGATATTTATTTCCTTTCAAATAGTAGGATACGTTTCTTTTCGTTGGGGGGGGGGGAGTATTAACAAAACTGCCACGTATTTAGAATTTTCACTGCGTTTTTTCTCTTCCATATAAATTGAGGTAACGCAATTAAACTTTTGTGAGGGGTAAACTTATGATAAGGAATTTCCGACGTGACGCAGCAGAACCCTTGAGCAGCCACGAGATTTCTAGACTAGAAGAACCTGGCTACGGTAGACAGCCGTATTAGGGCAAGGCTGTTAAGTGCTTACCGGTTGGCTACGGAGAGGTCGGTAGCTTTCTTGTTATTCAACTCATCAATGGGATCAAAGTGGAATTGCAACTCCGAGATGCTGAAAAGGCTGAAGTTGAGAGGCTTCGGTGGTTGAAATACTGGGCTTCCCTTTGACTAGCTTTCCTTCCCCCCTCCCCCCCCCTCTCTCATTTAACCTTTCTCTGTATTTCTCATGGATGTGTTCATCTCCCTTTCTGCTGACGCTTTACTTGGATGCTGGTTACGTTCACGTTGAGGGTCAGTGGCGGTGCAATGGAAAAGACTCTGGTACACTGAATTATGTAAGGTGAATAACAGGGATTATTATTTCTTTAGTTTCACATTGCTTACTTTTACATTTTGGTGTTACCAGACGCCTTCAAAACGTAAGTGTATTATGTTTTTTCAAAATGAATTTTTTGAAGTCCGACTAAGGTATATAATTTCGTTCTTTTAAAGAGTTGAGAGCGAAGATATTGTTCCACTTTATCTTGTATGCTTTTATTATTATTGTTATTTTTTTGCTGTTCGGGCTCTTTACGGATTTTGCCCTATTGTTATTATTATTATTATTATTATTATTATTATTATTATTATTATTATTATTATTATTATTATTATTATTATTATTATTTTATCAATACCGGAAAAAATTTGCGATAATATGCTTTGCGGCATATTAGCAGTAATAATTTGCAGTGAGCTGTTGTAATTGGAAATGCGTTTTATAGTAGACTTGCAGGATGGTTGAAGTAAATGTGAACCTTTATTACCTTATTTATATCATGCTTTTCTGAGCAAATTAAGAAAATTATTGTTCTTGGCGAACTTCAGATCATAGTTTTTGACCTTTATTTTTGTTGTTTTGTGTTGATAAACGCACTGCGATTAAGCACGGATATCCCAAGTTAGGAAGACATCGAAGTCAGTAGCCTAACAGGAAAATTAACTGTATTGTTGTACAAAAAAGTATATGGATACACAATGTGTTTTATTTAATAGAGGTCATTGTTATTATTTGAGCATAAAGCCTTTTATCTAAAAAGTTAGTTTTGATTGAAGCAGAAATGCCGTCGTATTCAAGCTTCAAAATGATGTTCATGTAAAATAAAAATAAAAAATCCTCGGCCTCGGCATCTTTTTTTATTTTATTTTTTTTTTCTACTGCGAGTGTACCCTTCCAGTACGTTGCACCCTTTACACTTGCCTTGTATGCACTTCCTGTTTTCTATGAACTATACTCGCATGCTTCCAGATTCTGAAATTTAATCATATCTTTCTCCACATCCTTTCAATTACAGTATGTTTACACAATAAGGCTTTAAATACTATACATTACCTTACGTTTAGAGCGCAATGAGTAAAAAAAGTGATTTCCGTTAGATTTGAATAAACCAGACGTTGCAGTAAAGGACATTTATTCTCCGTAAGGGACCATTATCTGTGTACCTGTATGGAACTTGAGTAGGTCTACCTGTACGGAACTTGAGTAGGTCTACCTTTATGGAACTTGAGTAGGTCTATCTTTATGGAACTTGAGTGGGTCTACCTGTATGGAACTTGAGGTCTACCTTTATGGAACTTGAGTAGGTTTGGCTTTCATATTTATCTAATTGATGACGGGATTTACGCACAGGCATTGTGACTAACCACTGGCAGGTAGGCTTGGACTAGGCAATCCATATTACTGCGTTAGTAGCATGTATTACCATTAAGGCCGCCTCTGATGCTGATACTGCGTATTGTTGATTTTCTTGGGTGGCATAAAATGTACTGTAATGAAAATGAAAGTATTACGAATTTTAAGATAAAATTTATTAGTTTTAATTTGGTAATTCATTGAGGCAAAACGTAAGGTGAGGAATGCGTTGGGAAAATACATCAATCAGAAGTTTGGAATTGATGGAAGGACATGTTTTTGCCAAGCCTGGTTCACATCGACAAAAGTCAGCGACGTCGAAAGTAATTATTTAATCAAGAACGGGATTCCACAGTAACGCTGGATTGTTTGAGAAGCGGGACGGTCGGAAGTCTTGAAGTGTCGGAGCAAAAGCAGACGTAGCCTTTTATTTGCTCTTCCCCGATGGTATCAAGACATTTTCTCTTAGGCAGCTCTTTCAACTCAGAAAGTCAACATAATTTTTTATGAACTTTTAAAAATTAATAGTGTTTGTTCTCTCTAAAATTTACGCTCGCAAGCCATGCAACACAGAATCCCAGGCTGCCCCTTCCCACATTAAGCATTGTGGTGTGAAGTTATGTGATTGTTGATTATTGCTTTAATGCATTTAATGTATTATTATTAGGTACGTTATTATAATATGACAAAATTTTTCATGCTTTCATAGATGGTTGACACTCATGAAACTACTTTGCCACAAAAATTCTGTTTCCAGTTACCATTAAAAAAAATTTTTTGAATAGGTGTAATCAACGCTCTTTATCTTACACTCGAAAAGTGCAGATGTATAAGATTCTCGAAAAGACTGAAGTATCTATCTCTTGTCTTGGGGTTAGTTTGCTTAATGAAATTAAATGTATTAATTTAGTTTGATAAATGAAATTTGTTAGTTTAGTGTGATGAGTAAAATTTATTAATTTATTTTGATTAATGAAATTTTATTTAGTTTGATTAATGAAATTTGTTAATATAATTTGATCAAAGAAATTTATTAATTTAGTTTGATCAATGAAATTTATTCTTTTAGTTTGATTAAAGAAATTTATTAATTTAGTTTGATTATTGAAATTTATTAATTTAGTCTGATTAATGAAATTTATTAATGAAATTTATAGAATTCTCCAATCGATTTTGAATGTCCGTTTCTACTTTAAAATTATTTTGATTATTCTGCATTTATCACTGTAATGCGTAGAGTTCTCCAAAGAATTTTAAACAGTAATCATGCGTTACGCAAATTACTTCGAAGTATTAATTATAATGATTTGTCACTGGAATGTAATGAAGCTTCCAAGCGGTTTTAAATACCTTTCTCTCATTATTTCTGGCTACATGGGAAAATACAGAATCCAGGTTACTTTTGCGTCTCTGGTGACACAGGTTTTCCAGCAAAAATATATATATATATATATATATATATATATATATATATATATATATATATATATATATATATATATATATATATATATATATATATATATATATACCTGTTATTAAGTCGATATTCAAGTGTTCTTTGTAACATACATAAACATAATTAGTGATAAAGCCACCTCCTTAGAGGAAGGGAAGTCATTAGGTCTAAATATGGAAGGCACACGTCGATACCTCAGTGAGATAGTCCTTGTGACTTCTCCATTGCTCAGCAAAAAATTATTTTCCTTCCATGCAGGAAGCTTAATGCAATGCCTAATGGAATATTAGTGTTAGCAGCTATACCTGGAATTTTGTTGGGATTTTCAGATGTATGTCCGTTTTTTTATAATGAAGAAAGAGGAAGAAAATATACATTATATTTTTTAAGTTTTCTTTGTAATTTGTTTAAAATGGATAATGGCAAAATTATTTTTTTTATAACATATGAGTGTCTCAGTAGGAATGCTCCATGTCAAGGGGGGGTTGGTCGACGTGAAATATAAAAACCTGAATTATTTTCAGACATTTAATGTTTTTTTCGGTTTATGAGATTTTCTTGGGTAGTCATTCGATTTCCTCGAGGTTGTGGACTCGGTTATTATGTACCTGCCTCTTGAATGCAAATAGCTCTTTTCTCCACAAATCGTCGCTTTTTGCTTCTCATCTTATCTGAAATCCAGAATTATTTTCGTCAGTCCGAAGGGGAGCTGTTTATTCGATCTTGAGCAAAATTTTCAGCGTGAACTAAAGGTAATTTTGATTTTGAAAGAGACTTTTTTTCATTATCTTTTTTTTTCTAACAATTAGTTATGATAAACTACATCTTGTGCGAATGTCATAATTCAGACGTACAATTTGAGCGTAGCAACCGTTAATGTAGACAAGTGATCACATAATACGGTTAAGTCTTCTTGAGACTGTAGACAGAAGTCTGAGTAGAGAGTTTCGTCTCTTGTAACATCGCTAATATTTTTACTTTCTGCTTTTGAAGGTGTTCTTATTCCTGTAGTTTTTAACGTAACCAAAATCTGAGTTTTTTTTTTTATTAAATATGCCTTGAATGTAGCATGAACACACCTGTGCCCATGTGAAAGGCTGAATTTGTGTTAATGCTTTTGATATTAGTCTTCAGTGTCTGTCGTTTTGATTAACATATTTTAACCCGTTTTTATAATGCATATTTTGTAATGTCGACTCTACTGGGTTATCATGTTTGTAAGGTCTTCCGCTGTTGAAGAGTCTGTCGTGAAGTAAGTGGGTGAAGTGGTTCGCTTAAGATTTTACGCCTTACAATTCCCATTCACCCAGAGAGAGAGAGAGAGAGAGAGAGAGAGAGAGAGAGAGAGAGAGAGAGAGAGAGAGAGAGACTCTGTCACCGCTGAATCAAAGAACGAAATGTTCTCATGCTGAATCAAATAAATGACATGATACTTGCCAACTGAAAAGAAGTATATATTGCTTTCTCTCTCTCTCTCTCTCTCTCTCTCTCTCTCTCTCTCTCTCTCTCTCTCTCTCTCTCTCTCTCTCTCTCTCTCGCGGGAATTGAAGCCCGAAGGTTACACTGTTTATTTTTTTTGGATTGGGTAGGGGGAGAAGGGGGGGGGCGTTTCTGTTGAGAAAGCCCTTCAAGCTCAGTTGTGACTTACACCCTTTGTTGTTATCGCCTGCGCCAAGCATGAAACGAACACTGAGCAAGCAATGGTATTTGTGTCCTAACTCTTTCTTCTACGTAAAAGGCTTTGAAGATTACATTGCATTGCATATAGTCAGTAAACCGATTTTTTTCTTTTTTAATGAGCTTATATCTTGTAAGCCTCTGTTGACGTGTGAAGAATTCTTTGCTGAAGTTTTGCGTGTATTGTTTTTCCGTTTGTATGAGTGTTTTATATATGTTTTGAGTCTTCGTAATGCTGCGTAGTTCATTTGATGGAAGTGCATGTCACTTTTGTTACTTTTGATATGCTTACCGTGGTAATACGAAGCTCACGATCCTTGAAACATGACCTGGCATTTGGCAGGAGAGTTTTTCAGTGGAAGTCAGTTGTAGATAGATGTTAACGTAACTGACGCGCACCATTACTTAGTGTCTCATAAAGTAGTTTAATTTGACCAGGAAGATGAAAAGGTATCATACTTATTGTAGCGGATTTTCTTCTCTTATCAACGATATTAATAATGATCTTACCAATACGGCTTTGTTGCTTTCCGTTGCAACAGTCTCGTCATGTTCAAAGAATACTTACATAAAAATTAAGTCATCAAAATATAAAACACCTTTAAAACACTAACTATCCTTTCTTATCTTATCTCGAGCTTTGTTTCCGCTTTCAATACATGACCAGACTTTCTGCAATCAGGCACTCGAACCACGATGTCTTTCACCTCCGTCCTCTTCTTCTTCTCTCCATTTTCCCCGCACTGCCTCTTTTATTTGCTAAGTCCGTAACTATCTATAGACACCATTGTTCTGTCTATTTAAAAGACCTTTCCCCCAACGCGCATTAGTTTTTATTTCTCCACAGCCATACGCTCGCTAAAAGAAATTTGATCATTTTGTATATAATTTAAAATGCGTTAGCAGCGCAAAAATTTCTCTCTCTCTCTCTCTCTCTCTCTCTCTCTCTCTCTCTCTCTCTCTCTCTCTCTCTCTCTCTCTCATGAATTATATACATATATATATACAGTATATATATATATATATATATATATATATATATATATATATATATATAAAACATACATACACACTTATTAGATGTATGTTTACAACTTACGCGAAGGTATTAAAAAGATGAATAAGAAGAGAAAGAGGTACGACAATGGCTGCTGTCCGAACAAACACGCATTCTTTGGCATCAGCAGGTGTTAATTAGTTATTTCCGTTGTTCAAAAGAATGCTCGTATTGATCTTTTTTTCTTTTTTTTTCTTTTTTGTTTTTGTTTTTTGCCTTTGAATTTTCAGCTTTAATTCCCTGTGCCCTATACCAGATAATGAGTCGCTCTGTTGTTTATGAAGCGTTTTTGGTATTAAATAAAATGGTCCTAGAAAATTACACCGGCCCAAACGCAGTTGAGTTTTATCAGTTTCGCTTTCATGGAACAACGCGTTTCAGGTTTAAATCAACATGTTTCATTACAAAAAGTAATAATTTACAGTGACTCTGTTCATTAATGGTGTGCAAGAGAGAGAGAGCGAGCGAGAGCGAGAGGGAGAGAGATAAATTAGATGATGTTGCAAATATGGAAATAATTTGTGCTTTTCTTCCCTTAAAGGAAATTTCCTGAGAACGAATATTGCATATATGAAAGGGATTGATTTCTGTTTATTCTTTTTCTTTGGTTATTTTGTTCTGTTGCCTACTAGATGCGTGGGAATTATTTCATGTCCCTTTCAAGTTTCCTTTTTTTCCTGTTATCATTTTAGATGTGCCTTAGATAACTATCATTTCGATTTCAAATATCGCGTTTTTTCTGTAGCCTGAAGTCTGTTATTAATTAGCTAGAGCCTCGAAGTGTTACATTTTTTATGCAACTCTCTCTCTCTCTCTCTCTCTCTCTCTCTCTCTCTCTCTCTCTCTCTCTCTCTCTCTCTCTCTCTCTCTATATATATATATATATATATATATATATATATATATATATATATATATATATATATATATATATATACTCCAACATTCCGAGCAACGGCTCGAAAAGAACAATCCAAGGGGGTCAGGGAAAGGCACTATCAATTTGCATTTTAATATAATAGGTCGACGTTTCACAACTCAGTTGCATTTCAGGACTGTAAACAGCGAACATGGCGACCAATAAAATATTAAAATAAGAATTATTAATTAGAATTACAATTAATCGGAACAGAATAACCAAAAACTTCACTAAAAGAAAAGGCTAGTGGTATCCTACCAGAAGAAGGAAGCTAATAACAAAGTACTCGAGTGGAGTATTACAAAATACAAGTAAAAATAAATACACAGACAAGAGGAGAAACGCCTTAACAAGACCATCAGGCAATAAACAAATATGTGGACGATGTTTAGGAGTTTAAAGGTGGAGCCGTCAATTTGATGATTATAGATACAAGTATCGTTAGATCATCGTCTTTTGGCACCTGTCATATTATTGAAAAGTCTTTATTTTCTGTAAAAGTTTATTTTTGAGTGCTTCCTGTTATTAGACTGTTCAGGCTAGACGGTCTGCTCCTGGTTCTGAAGCTGAGTCCTTTATGAGTATCAATATATATGTATATATATGTGTATATATATACATATATACTGTATATGCATATTACTGCCTGTGCTCAGTTACCATCTTGCGCACAGTTTAGTTTTTAGCCTGTTGTTTCTTAGTAATCCTTTTGTATACACGCACAGTAGGTGCAGTCTGTTCTGCGGAAGTTTGCGTGATCCATGAATGGAAATCATGTTTGTTTGATGAATGGATTAGTATGATGCGTAATTATAGCAAAAATGATTATAAGAATTGACAAGCATGCCATCTGTGCATATCATGCCAGAACTTTTACCGATACTGTAAACTCAAGATTTTCACCAGTGTTTTAAACTGCAGGTTCTGTGTAATGTGTCTTCCATAGATAATAAATTCTAAACACCAACAGTTGTTGATATTGTTTCTCGATGCGTTTTGTCGAAAATAAAAAGTCAGGGAGCAATGATGACTTTTATTTTCTCTTCTACTGGTTCAGAGGCTGGGAAACTAGTTTTCAGAAAATTAAGGATATGTCACTTTTGATCACATGGCCTGTCACACAGTGCTTAACAATGAAGATGATGCACCGACACGAAAAAACTGTGCCCTCTATTTCCTTGACTAAATTTCCTATGCTTTACTTTGAAAAATTTCTGTATATTCTCCCAAATGTCTAAAATTGTCTCCGAATTCCCGACGGGTTTTTCCTGTAACTTCCCTTCCGTTTTTTTGTCTGAATTCCCTAATGTTTCCCAACTCCTTTCTGGTTTCCACTAAATCCCAGTGCGCATAACTTGCACGTTGGGTATTGCTATCCAGGAGAGGAATCTAAAGACGCCGTGTTGTCACTTGGCCCAATAAATGACTCCCAGTGAGGTCTTTGCTTTCCCACTCTTTTTATTTTCTGGAGGAACTTTCATTTCTTTGCTCTTTTCGTTGGGAGATTGCACTGCGGCCGCCGAGGGTGCAAGAGTTAAGACTGTTTTTGTGTGCTGGCGATGGAGTATTAATTTGTTTCTGTCTCTGCTAAGATAACGTTTTTCTTCGGTCAGATTTGGGTCGATCTTTTGACAAAATATTGTTGTAATGATTTCGTTTCCGATTATTCCATAAGAATATGTTCGTTTATTTAAGTGCAAAATGTTCGGTATATATGTATATACATTTATTATATATAAATAAATTATATATATATGTGTGTGTGTGTCGTGTTACGTGATAGCCTTTCTACAAGTATTTGGCTGTATATTTACCGAAAAACTTTCCATTATCTTTTTTTCCCGTGACCTTTCAGTTTTTTATCTTTTTTGCAATTTCTTATGTGTTGGTAGAGTGATATTTCTGATGCTGTTCTAGTAATTAATTTAACCTTTACTCTTTTCATGACCAGTTGTTGCCTCTGTGCTATAGTTCTGTTTGGATACAGAAACTCTCAACAAAAGTAAAACACCGATTCTTAAAATATTCAATGAATTTTTTGTTTTTATTGCCATTTCTCACCTTAGCGAAAAAATCTTTAGTGCAATTATTTGTGGTGTCGTAGTTACATAGAGAAAGCCTCTTAATATAAATAATCACTATATAATATAAAATGAACTGTTATTAAATACTGTGCAGTAACATAAACCCTGTCACATAAGTGCATGTACTGTATGTATGTACGTGTGTGTGTGCAAATATATATATATATATATATATATATATATATATATATATATATATATATATATATATATATATATATATATATATAATGTGTGTGTATTTAAGTAAATGTTTGTTGCTCTACTATAGTGAACCCCTTCGATGCTGTTTTGTTCGAGTGCGCATTTATATGACATGACTTGGTAATGTGCCAGAAATAACCATAAATCTCTTCTGACATCTTATGAATATTAGTCAGGGCATTGTTTTGATCGTATTAGCAGTTTCTTTGTCATAATCTCTGCTGTATTTTTTTTATTGATAATGGTTCTCATTAAACACCTCAGGAAAAAATATAGCAAACGAAAATACCTCCCTTGAAAGTAGATTACAGAGTAATTACTGACTGTCATCTTTGGCATACAAAGTCGGAGTAATTATGCATTCGTTGGCGGTAGATTTCTGAGTAATTATGACATGGTAATCTGCATGATTGTTTGTCGTCAGAGCGGGGTTTGTAAGTCACACACACTTCGTTTCGACTTCACTGTTTTATTGTTACTGGGCAAAAATTCATTATAGTGAACGATATTCCTTTTATGTGAAACAGATTTGGTAAAGTTTTGTAGTCAACGAAGGGCAGTTAATAATTGCCTTACTGCTGTGTGCGTATAACGGGACCGTATAATCAATTAAAACGACCATAACCCCATTTCAGTTAACGTAAGCTATGAACTCCATTCCCACGCTGAAGCGTTATGGTTCATATTGAATTTTACTTACAGATAAATTAATTTCGTATGTAATTAGAATTATTCCAAAACACAGTAAAGTAAAAATATGCCATGTTTACCACGAGCAAATCAAATATACAGTTGCATGCTGCACAATAAATTTTACTATGGAAATATTTGAAATTTTACCACGAAAATCTTATTTACGAATGGACAGATTTTGTGGTTATTTTGAGGATTTGATCATTAGTTTAATGCACCTTTAGCTGGCCGTGAAAGCTACTAATTTATGGGTTCGTGTTTTTACATTTCAGTACAAATTGTTTGGCGTGAATGGTTTTTCCGATATCCTTAGATGTTTCATAAAACTTGTAAGAGAAACATTTGCAGCTGTGTATATGTATATATATATATATATATATATATATATATATATATATATATATATATATATATATATATATATATATATATATATATATATATATATATATATATATATATATATACATATATATATGCATATATATTTATATTGCAAATGTTTCCCTTACATGAAGCAGATATGTTTTGGAGGATTCCTGCAATATAGGCTCATCCTTGATTTATCAGTAAAAAGGTAAAACTGTTCAGCGGCTGTTGTTTTTATGTAAAAACGTTATCACTTAAGTTACGCCAAAACACTCATATGTTATGTATATATATATATAATATATATATATATATATATATATATATATATATATATATATATATATATATATATATATATATATATATATATATATATACTGTATATTTATATAAAATTCTGTGTATGTGGTGTAACTTAAATGATAACCTTTTTTTTTTTAATAAAAACAAAACAACCACCAATAAACAGTTTTATCTTTTCCCTGATCACTCAACGATGAACCTACTTTACAGTCTTCCAAAACATAGCTACTCGTGTATCCACAAGGCTCTAATTTAGTTCCCCGCTTTAATCCCCTACATGCGCTTCATCATTCATCTTTATTTTGCAATCATTCATTAGCTTCTTGAGGAACTTTAAGGTAATGGCACCTCTTCTACTTCATCTTGTGTATATTTACCTCGCCTTCCTTTCTCCCAAGCTTATCTCCACATGACCATAACTACCTCAAAAGGTTTTTAATGAGATCTTGTCCTTAAACTTTTCACCCTTTCAACCTTCGATACTCCACTTACGCTGCACAAACTTTTCATTTCAACAGCCATTCACGTTTTTCTCTCCTTTGCATTTTAAGATGAATACTTTACTTCCTTACAAGAGAGTTGGTTCAGCAATCCATTTATTCATTCACACTTTTGCAACTTTAGAAATTCTGCTTCTCAGTGCAGAGGTTGTACTACCTTCCTTTATCTGTTCTTGCATTTTAACATCATCCATTATCTATACTTCCAAATGCCAATACAAACCAATTGATTCCATTCTTCCACAAAGTGCAAAGTTTTAGGATATGAAAAGGGTCAAGAAGGAACATAAAATGGATTATGTTTACATATGCTACTGTAATATTGGGTCATAGCGATGAAAAACTGCAGAGATCTAACTATTTCAAACGGGAGAAAGTAAATAGTATATGGTAAATTGAGTGAGGTGAGGGTAAACTAATGCCCGGAAAAGAGAAATGAATGGCACTATGAATGTGGCATTCATTTCTCTTTTTCGGGCATTAGTTTACCCTCATCCACCTCACTCAATCTACCTTTTACTATCTGCTTTCTCCCGTTTGAAATAGTTAGATCTCTTTCACCAGTCTCTGCAGTTTTTCATCGCTATGGACCCAATAATAGTTGTAGGACATGTAAACATAATCCATTTTATGTTCCTTCTTCACCCTTTTCGTATCCTACAACTTTGCAGGTACATCAGTCATTTTTTCTTTCTGTCTTTAGAGCGGTTGTAGAGATATCTTACTCTTGCCCGGCCCCGGTTTTACACCAAACCAGTCATTCTTAAGGCTGTATATTTTAACACTAGCATGAATTATTAATGTGCATATTACTTAAAAATAACTTCTGCGTGGATGTGATCATCCTTGGAAGTCAGATAATGCAGTTTAAATCTAATTCCTCAAAAACCCATGATAAAAAATATTGACTGTTTGTAGGTTCAATCTTTATGAATCCTTGAATTTTACTTTTTAAGTTACATATTGACATTAGGGTTTATTAATCTGCTAAAAAACCTTGGTAAAACTGAAGTCCATTCTCGGAACCAAGCAATATGGTTTTCTGGGCAGTGTTTAGCACACGAAATGGGGGAACTTACTTGCCCACCAGAAGCGTGTGCTTGTGCCAACATGACGTCATTTGTTTACAGACGCTATATACCGTAGCTCAGAGTAAGTCTGTGTAACCAGTGTAGTATATTTAGACATATTGGGAAACGTCTCCCAAATCCGGTTGAGTTTTGTTATTGGGAAACGTCTCCCAAATCCGGTTGAGTTTTGTTATTATTCTGTGAACTATGTTTGTCTTTTTTTTAGAATCGTAAAGGCTGATAATTTTTAATTTTTTTTTTTTTTATTTGGAGAGTTTTTCTCCATAATTGAAGCCATGGTAGAATCTCATTATAATTTCAGTTACATTCCAGGACATTTTAAATTGCCTCATTATCTAAATTTAGAGTTAATAAAGGTGTCATGTTACTTGTGGTAAGTTTAATTAAAAGAAACGGAAAATGTAGTCGATTACACACACACACACAGGTAAAGAGAGAGAGAGAGAGAGAGAGAGAGAGAGAGAGAGAGAGAATGGTAGGGGGTGGCCGGATCCCCATGAACCATCACACCATCTCATTATGGAGATTATTTTTAGTGTGCGCACTTAACCAATTTTCTCTTCCTTTATTTTTGTACTTTGTAGGGTGGTACGTTCCCTTGTTATAGTGATATGTGATTAATACCAATCTGTCTGAATTGTTTTACAAGAAGCCACACAGAAAACTGTAGCAAAATATAAGTTCAGAATATACTTGAAGAATTTTTACGGTTTTTACTAATAGTTGCACTCTTTCTGCTTCTTCCTCTTTAAACTAAATAAATTTTCGTTTGTGGTTTTGATGTGACAATACTGGTTAGCAAAATTGTTTGACATCAAATTAATTCTTTTTATTAGATGCCAATATCGAAATTGCTTATATACAATATTCTGCGTAATTATTTATGATAATTGAAGTCGGAGGACCCTAATTCATAAGATTTCTGCAGTGAATCAAGGATCCTTTTACCCCATTGTCTCTACTGTGACGTGAGAATGCTCTTTGAAGTCTGAAAGAAAACTGTCTTTACTTATATTGCAGTTTTTATTTTCAATTTTTGAAATCATCAAAAGCTGGTGGAATTTCTGAGCTCTTCAAAACCTGTTTTAATTTATAAAACGTCATTAACAATATTACGTTGATGAAATTCTAAAAACAAATTTTTCCATAATCAAAATGGTACAAAATTTTATAGGTGCAATGAAGAAACAAAGCTTCATCTCTCAGAGTCATTAAGCGTAGACATATTTGCCATGCTCAGCTGAGAGGTTGAATGCCAAGCCATATTGTGCGAGGATTCTTTCAGGATATTCTTAGACTGACAATAGGTCGGTGTACTATAAAAACTTTTTAGGCGAAGTATCGTGGGCCATTACCGTGAGAGCATTCACGAATTAAGGGATAAAAACTTAAATATTTTGCCCCTTGATGTATATTGAATATTTTTGCGATATATATATATAAATATATATATATATATATATATATATATATATATATATATATATATATATATATATAATATATATATATATATATATATATATATATATATATATATATAAATCTATCCAACTTGTTTTTTATGTATGTACAGTATATGTATGTATACACAGACACATGCATATATATATATATATATATATATATATATATATATATATATATATATATATATATATATATATATATATATATATATATCACTAGCTTTTCGACAGAAGCTTTGATGAACTTAAAACTCATTTTTGTATGTGTAATTACTTATATATTATATAGAACGAAATTACCAGCTGAATGCATAAATGTTTTATGCAAGTGGACATGTATAATCGTAAAAGCACCTTTTTTTATTATCTTTTGTGAAAAATTATTTTATGTAAATAATACATCTGTGATGTTTACTTTAAGCAGTGAAATGTTGTGCTTTTGTATATATATATATCCAAAAGTGTGGACGGCCACATGGACAGAATCCACGTAAAAGGGATATTGGACCTGTGACACGAAATTACTGGGAATCGGGATCTTCAGAATGAGACATCAACGCCGTTTTCTGTCGTAAAACTTCGAATAAAGCTTGGCCAGCGGAGGCTGACGCAGCCTTCTTCGTATAGGAAATCGCTGGGTAGACTGTTTCCCTTTTTTTCTGGCTCTCTTTTGAAATTGTGTTTTGTAGATTCCGTCTTTCCGCTTTGTTTGGAAGTTTTGTTCTGTTATAACATGCAGTTTTGTACATACACTGTACCTTTTATTATCTACTTTGCTTCATTTGTATGAT
>NC_089784.1:10410503-10458003 GCF_040412425.1 Macrobrachium rosenbergii | reverse complement strand
AGAAGAAATGTTCCATTATATCAAGATATGGGTGATAGATATGATTGAAATTTATAGGATCGTAACACGTTATATAGTGTTCCAGGAAGGATGTGTGGGAGGATTTTGATTGAAAAATTAAAACAGATGATAGAAATAATGTTAAGAGATGAAAAGTGAGGTGAAGAAAAGAAATTTTGTGGGTTGATCAAAATAATTATTAAACTGTTATGAGATCAATTTGATAATAAAATGAAAAGTTTTTATAATTTTGTGAACCTAGGCAAAACATATAATATAATCGATAATTAGGTAATGTAGATGGTGTTTGGGTGTATTGTATAGTTAGTAATTTTTTTTTTTGAGGAAGCAAAGGCTTTGCTAGAGTATGAAGAAGAAAACAGGTTGGTTTGGTGTAAATGGGATTTGGGACAAGTGGGGTCTCATGTCTACTTTGTCTTTTAAAATCCGTATGGATGGAATACTGTGAAAAGTCAGAGAAAGGAAATCTGATGTAGGTGCAAAGATGTAGGCTATAAGAAAATTAGTCCTGAATATACTTGGGAATGTTTAATGTTCACATATGAGAAAACAGTGACTGGGGATATGGAAGACAAACTACAAAAACCAGCAAGAGAGATGAATAATGTTTGCCCTTGGGGAATTAGATATTTTCTACTCGCTGCTCGTAGGCCTGCTATGATTCTAAAGTTTATTCAGTAGCAAAACTAGTGCTGGACCGGCAAAGAGGAGTTTTGTCTTGTTCATTTATTTTCGGGCGAGATTGCCTGCTGATGATGGATAATAATTACAATCCAAACGAAGACAGTAAGGCTTCACGAAGTCCTAAATAATGAATAATAAAGTCAAAGTTTAGAACTTATTAGTCAAGCTGCTAGAACTATAGCGAGTGATCGTCGCTATAAACACTGACAAATAGTCTGGTCCACGGTTGAGCTATATCGTGGTCTGGTCTACCATTTTATGGGAGACAGAATCGAAGAGCATGGTACTGACCTCAAAAGAATGAAAAGCCCAAGTCCTGACACCCCGTTCAATGGTAGGCTACCGCAAACAAGTGAAAAATGAGCCGAAGTTTCTTCAGCGCAATCGAGTTTTCTGTACAGGGTATAATGCTGTATGAAACTCTCATCCACGGCCATGAAATTCTTAGCCGCTGCCCATGAAACTTCAGGCACGGCCCGGTAGTGGCTTGTGTGTTGGCACCTATATAGGTGCCAGACGCACGATCAGTGTTAACTTTAACCTTAAATAAAATAAAAACTACTGAGACTAGAGGGCTGGAATTTGGTATGTTTGATGATTGGAGGGTGGATGGTCAACATACCAATTTGCAGCTCTCTAACCTCAGTAGTTTTTAAGATATGAGGGCTGGCAGAAAAAGTGCGGACGGACAGAAAAATAGCCGTCTCAATAGTTTTCTTTTACAGAAAACTAAAAATGAGATGCCTTTCTTTATATCCGTAGAACTCTCTCTAAATAGGTCAGTTAATAAATGGGTTTTGGGGAGTATGTAAAAATTTTTAATTGTTTTATCAAGCGTAAGCCTCTGCAGCATATCAGTGCATTATTATTTTATATTAGCATTACTTGTATGCAACTTTAATAGTTAGCCTCTAACCCGGGGATTTATTTCTTTTTAACTTGAAAATCATCGAAATTGTTGTAAAAGACATCACTACGGACGAAAACGCATATTCCACATACGTACGTGAATGTCGTGGGTAGGAAATTATTTTTCCAATGACGCGTTATCCTGTCATTGAATATCAGAAATTGCTTTCCTTCTTGTGGGCCCCGGAATGTTCATGATATCGACCATTGTCTGTGCTGATAAAAACATGAGGTGATATACACGTCTGCACCTTATCAGTGACTGCGTGTGAATGTTCAATCATGTGGCAGTGCTGCGCCTCTTGGTATTTTATCAAAAGGCAAGAAGTCACAACATTATCATGAGCAGAGACTTCAAGGTTGCGTCGTGGGGCGACTGTCGATCAACCGGAAGGGAATGTGAATTCCTCGTTCAGATAGGAATCGGTAACACTCCCCGCTCTCTTCCTTGTTAGATACTATAGATATTATAAACAGTAATATTGACATGTCGCGGTCATTTCCTGCTTCAGGTGAAATGTTGTTTTGGGGGCGGTGATATAGTGTGTGACCTATATTCAGTTATACATGATGGTTTAGGAACTGAACCATCACAAGATACCTGGAAATAATTAATATACGTATGACAGAAGGGACCGACTAATTAGCAGTAAAAGTTTAAGGAGGTTGGCTCTCTCTCTCTCTCTCTCTCTCTCTCTCTCTCTCTCTCTCTCTCTCTCTCTCTCTCTCTCAATTAGGCACTTTCCAGTCAGACTAATCGTGAAATGGTGGTCTGTTATTTAGGCTAACGCGTTGAATTTAAATTTAGCGTGTGGACCGTCACAAAGAAGTGTTTCATATAAGCTGGATGTTAAAGGCGATCATCACTTTAGCTTCTCTAGCATTAATACCTTTTTGATATGTGGCTCGCAACGGTGCCTTAATTTTTTCTATTTTTCCTCATCATACTTTATTATTATTCTGATTACTTGAATGGCCTGTGTTGCCTTGTTTGCTTACTAAAAGCTAATTAGTAAAAGTAAACAAGGAGAGGCATTCGAAGTAGCTTCATATTCATAGTTTGATGACTTACGTAAGCTTACTCCCTGTCTCAAGCAAACGGTTTCAATGGTTTGGATATAAGGCAACGTTAACGTTCGTAATTGTTTTAATGTTAGAGGAAAATATTGTTCAATTTAACTGTTTTATTACAGTATGAATGGTGTTTTAGTCGAAGTTGCAAGATTTTGATGACGTTATGGGTCATTCTGTATAACTAATCCATTATTTTATAAAGATTATTGCAGTTATTCACTTAGCATTTAGTATTATGTAAAGATAATGTTTAGCGTATACCTTCACATTGTGTTCATATGAACAAATTCTTGCGGGTGTGTCCTCTTTGCCTTCAACTGAGCAATGGCTTTTGGTGTACCTCTTGGCCTATAACGCGAAGAGAATATACTTCATCAGCTTCATGGATTCTTTAAATTAGTGGTTTAAAGAAACCAACTGTTCTACGTAAGATCGAATTGACTTCAGGATATTGAAGATGGTTTTTCCCATATTTAAGAGCCGGCAATGATCTTCCAATAATACATACATTTATATCATTAACGGTTTTCTGTAAAGAAAAGTAACAATATTTAATGAAATATACTTAAGGTATTAGATACAAAAGTAAACCAGACCTAAGCGAAATAGCTGCAAGGAACCAGTAACAAAATTTACGATAACCCAGGCTAAATCATCTGCCTGTGAAAGAAACCCATAGATAGTACTTCA
The DNA here is from genome assembly GCF_040412425.1 of Macrobrachium rosenbergii. NCBI lineage: Eukaryota > Metazoa > Arthropoda > Malacostraca > Decapoda > Palaemonidae > Macrobrachium > Macrobrachium rosenbergii. The sequence continues at coordinate 10,454,625 of NC_089784.1, read as the reverse complement.
GCGTATAATCATCAAATAGGCAAAGTATTCAAAATACTGTTAACAGCCAGGGTTGTATCATATAGTAATAGCCTCATGGTCTGTCTCTATCCTATTAATTTGGCCAGAATCTTTATTTTTCGAAGATACGGAAAGCATTGTCAAAACCCTGACAACTTTGAACATATTTGACCAGTAAAAGTGACATCAAGGACCGCCCCCTAACCTCAGATATCAAATCAAGAGGAATCTGAGTTAATCCTCTTCGAGTATTTCATTTAAATCTCCTGGTCCATGAAGCATTTCTATGGTTGTTACCTACGTTAGAGAGGTTTGATGAGATTTTATATGGGTGCTGGTTGTGCTGGAACACTTACAGAAAAAATGCTTGAATAGAATGCTCCAATTGGTGTCCCAGAAAATTTTAACATTATCGGAGGAACAGAAATTTGCAATATATACCGAAAAACTTTTAAGTCATATTTCTTTGTCATTTTCGACTTCAGAGTCGATCTATGTCCTCTTGTAGTGAATGTTAGAGCTTATGAGTTTTATAGCTCTGGAGGTTGAATAATATATAATTGGGGTATAAACTAAACTGTAGTGAAATATTTTAAAGTATAGTCACTCGAGGTCTGTGGTAAAGGCAGAATTTAAAGAAGGAATTTCAAATAATGTGAGAGTGAACATCCAAAGTTAAATCTTTTGTAGTAAAATATTTTGAATATTTAAATAGAAAAGAGTAAAGCTCCTAAAATTCAATTAGGATAGTTTTAATCAAACTGATTCAATAAATAAAAATGGAACACCGTATTCCAGGAAGAATTTTACCTCAGAATGGGGTCCAAGGCCTTAACGTTATAGATAGCGTTATCCCCGGAATAAGAAGAGTAAGCCTCGTTATTTTCCGCATGGTGTCATTGCTATCGCTTCAAGAATCATGGAAGTACCATTTTTACCATAGTCGTATCAGGACTTTATCTTAATTTTATATCGAATTAGGAAATAAAATTCGTAAATATTACGTCGTCTCTCGATGATATATAGCTTGTAGATTTTCTAATTGTTTACTTAGCTGAAATAATAGACAGAGCTTGGTTTTTTCACCATTGTGATAAATATCTTTAGTACCATTATTATAGAATGGAAAGGTATACGGACATGCCATTCTCTCTCTCTCTCTCTCTCTCTCTCTCTCTCTCTCTCTCTCTCTCTCTCTCTCTCTCTCTCAGTGATAATGCGTGCAGGCTCCGTTTGAATTGCATTCTTGTTTTCACCGCAGGTATATTTTACCATTAGATGTAATCACTTGATGCTAGGGACAAATAAAGTAACCATCATGCTGTTGTAATGAAGGAAAAGAAGCTTCATCTCTAACGAAACGTCTCTCACGCTTTGTTAAATTATTTTCGACAAAAGCATAGGTTTGGCGCAAGTAAATTGTAAATTATGAAAGGTGATACAGCAGCTTTGCTAAAGTCAGCAAATTTTTTGCACTAATGGTATTGAGTAGAATACTATGAAACGGGCGCAAGCGTAAAAAAAAAATAAAATAAAATAAAATTCAAGCAGAATGAAAAAAAACAGGTGGGGACAAACCCATTTGCTTTTTCGATGGTCACTGAAGACTTTCAACTTAGTGACTACTAAAGCATTAAAGACTTTGTTTTCCCTTTTCCTGCCTCTTCCTCGGGGCTTAAGACCCAGTTTTCTTCGTTCTTGCTCTCTTCAGCCTTTGGCTAGAACGACCTTTGCGTTTAAACAAGTATTTAATGTTGGGTTTTTATAAAGTCGTAGAAAACAGTAATGTATTTTCATGCGTGAATGATTATCACTTCTTTAATTCTTTATGTATATATTGGTAAAAGAAATTACTCCCGAGTCAACATTTTCCCCCCAAAAAAGTAGAAAGTCCTTGCTCCATTGTCATGAATGATTTCTATGAATGCCTTGTACTGCGTATAACTCGCAGTGTAATTCCGTTGCATCGCGTTAGAGAATGTACTATCTAGGTTACATTTGTATTAGCTAGCGAGGTTGGTTTCTTTTATATCCGAAATAGCTCATTAGGTCCAATTTAGCCAGATACAATTTTGCATACCTGTCGTGGAATCTGATGTAGTCATATTACCAAATATAGCAGAACGAAGTTTCATGAGGCTCCGTAACTAAATTGGGCAGGTGCAGTAAACAAAGAGCACATGTGTCGTTTCTGGTACCTGGGAGTAAAATGTGCCATTGCGTGCAACTGGATACGCCGAGACATTGTCCCATCTAAGATATGAAAACATTATTGGACAGAGACATTGTCCTATCTAAGATATGAAAGCATTATTGGATATTGGTCATTATAGGCAGAAGGTCCCCCGTTTCTTGAGAGCTTCTGCCGTGTTGTACGGATCTTTCTGAAAGCAAGGGTCTGGTTTTTGAGAAAACGATTAATTCATAATCATCGCTTAAAATTTGTTTGATATTTTCAAAGTAACAAACTTGTGCGTAATCATTATCCTATTTTAGTGAATTTCTTCTACTTCCTGTATGTAATAACGAAATATATACTATAATATATATATATATATATATATATATATATATATATATATATATATATATATATATATATATATATATATATATATATATATATATATATATATATAAACATATATAATATATATATATATTGTATATATATATATATATATTATATATATATATATTGTATTTGTTCAGGTTTCCCTGCAAAGACTTTAGTGATGAAGCTGCTTTTGCTCGGCATTTTCTTAACCCTTGTAGACTCTAGTACAGCGTCCACTTTGGGTTGAATGGTGCGTTACCCCAATAACTTATGCTAGGTCCGTTGGTCGCTCCTGGCCAAGTCCTCCGAGTTGCAAATGGGTATGGTCGCTCCTGGCATACGGCTCACAAGTCCTCCGAGTTGCAAGTGGGTACCAGCGTCTGCATAGGGCAAGACAAAAAGGGGTTATGCTAGCGACCTCATCCCCAGAGACAAGACTTGCTGAGAAACCGGAAAGCTGCACCCGAGTTACTGCACGCCCTCCCAAAGGAATAAAAACCCATATGATGAATTAAAAATGTTTAGATATTCACTTTATCGATATATGCAGTGATCGGTGTTTGTTAATGGGCACGTTATGCTTTTACTGTCATATTCCGACTGCCCTTTAGACTTTTCACATACAAAGTGGAGTAAAAAATATCCTGTTCGGTTAAAACCAACTTAATCTATACATCTACTTAAGTCGCCGTCAGACACAACTAATAAATGTAAATGAATATACCTCTCTCTCTCTCTCTCTCTCTCTCTCTCTCTCTCTCTCTCTCTCTCTCTCTCTCTCTCTCTCATTCATATTCTGTTAGAAAGTAATGTTTAATTATATGTCGGTGTACTGAACTGATTTTCGTGGAATAATTCGGTGCCGTTAAGATCGTAGCAATACGTTTCACGCAATACTCTTTCATGATTCATTGCTCTTTAACTCTGCACTTTCTTCTTATGTTGAATGAAAGTGTAACAGGCGAGTCTTCTTCTTTGTTAGTGTATGAGTCCAAAAATAAATGTAATTTTTCGGCTTGATATCCAGAGAGGTAACAGTCACGAGCCCTTCATCAAGAAATAGTGAGAATTACATTTTTTTGTAATATGGATGGGGTTTAGCTAAGTCTTTTTATTATTTTGAATGCTTTGGCTACGAAAACTCTACCATTCATAATTTTATACAGGTTCATCAACATAGGCATGAAAAGTTTTATCCAATCCAATCGTCACACACGAAATTATATATATATATATATATATATATATATATATATATATATATATATATATATATATATATATATATATATATATATATATACATATATATATACACACATATATATATACAAATATTATATATTTATATATATAAAAATATTTACATGTTTATTATACAAGAAATTTTCTAATTCCTAGTGGAGGAAAAAGAATCCGTTAGAGGATTATGAATGCCATATTCTTTTAAGGTCAAGATTCAACTACCTTCGCGAAAGAAATAAAATCACCCAGAAGAAAAGTTATGTTCCATCATATTATGTGCGTCTACCACAATATTCTAGACTATAAGCTTACGATAATTAAGCCACTTTTTTATGCATGGTTTAAAGATTTTTATCGTTAGAATCCTTTTAACTACCATATTAGTATTAATATAATTCTCAGTTTTAGATTTGTATTATGCAAAGTATCGAAATTATACTGCTGTCAAAAGGGAAGGCCTCCCTGGAGATGAAAGTTTCTGACTGGAAATGAAAATGAGATAATAAGAGGATGGAACATATTCCAGGCCTCCAGAACTTAAGGGTAAATTATGTTAGGATGGTACTGGAATCTTTCTGAAAGTTCTGGACTGGGAAGTTTTCCGCTGTTCAGACGCCTAATAACTGGAAGAGAAAAGAAATTGAATCATGAGACCAGTCTGCTGCTGTTTTATTTCTCTTGGTTTGCAGTTAATTGGTTCCAGGAGTGTTGATCGCTTCTGGCAGATGTCGAGGGATTCCTTACTTTTGACTAAATTCCGAAAATAGTGAAGACGGAGAAACTTCCGGAAGTGTTATAGCCCGTTCTCCTCTTGGGAAGTTACGGCGTCGGCCATTCCAGTAACTGCTTTCTCGGATAGACCAAAAACTTAGGAGGACCGGAGAGAGAGAGAGAGAGAGAGAGAGAGAGAGAGAGAGAGAGAGAGAGAGAGAGAGAGAGATCAGTGACCTTCATTCGCTTTAATTGTTGTTTCGAGTCTGAAATTATAAGAATTATTGGAACCAGGGGATTTTTTTATGATACATTGCAGTAACCATAATATTATAAGCGAGGTAAATTGAACTCATGTTTCCATTTTACTGGTTTACAAGATTAAGGAACATGAAAAAATATAAATACAGATATGATATACATACGCAACGCGCGCGCGCTCGCACACACAAATGTACGTGCGTGTGTGTACGCGCCACACAAATATACACGCAAGCATACATACATTTTTTATATATATATATATATATATATATATATATATATATATATATATATATATATATATATATATATATATATATATATATATATGAATGTATATAAGCGTGTGTGTGTGTATCTATCTATCTGTCTATCTATCTATCTATCTATCTATCTATATATATATATATATATATATATATATATATATATATATATATATATATATATATATATATATATATATTGTGTGTCTGTATATGCATATATGTATAGATAGATAGATATGACTAAAAGTTTTTTCATAAACATAAATGCGTAGTAAACGTATAGTAATACTGATTTCGAGATATTAGTATGAAAACTACATACGATTATTAAAGAATGATTTGTGGAAATATATGCTTCACTACTTATCTTTTTTTTTGAGCATTTTCATTATTTTATACTAGTTTACTGCCTTCATAAAGTAATCAACATATAAGTAAAGAGTTGTCGAACCTAATTTCGTTTTCGTGCTTTTATACCCATATTAAGCACGGTCTCTCTCTCTCTCTCTCTCTCTCTCTCTCTCTCTCTCTCTCTCTCTCTCTCTCTCTCTCTCTCCTCGTAAGTGGGTGGTGCCGTCATTCATCCCACTTGGCGTACTGCAGGCATTACTAAAAGATGTTTGTAGCGTATCTTCGGCCCCCAGCTGAATCTAATTTTTAGCCTTTCACTTTTCTGTCATTCCCGTTTCCTTTCTTTCATCTCGTTGTCCAACTACATGTTTTCTTCCAGTTTCACCTTTATATCCATGTAATTCGCGTCATTTACTTTCTGGGTCCCTTTTGAAATCGAGTTACATATAAACATCTCAGTCTGTCCTTAAGCGAAAGATATTTTCGTCACCGATCCGGGAACGAATGAAGAGTTACTGCCCAAATGTGGATAAGAAAAGCCCCGGGAAGGCACCAGCCGCCTTCAACAGGCCTTCGGGGATTTATAGACGGAAAATGGCGGAGTCTCCCTCCCTGCTCGGTGTCCTGGGGCGAAAGACGCTGAGATATGGCAAGAGTTTTGTTTTTATGTTCATAAATGTGCCCCCCCCCCATCTCTCTCTCTCTCTCTCTCTCAAGCTAAGTATTTAATTGCCTATCTTCCACTCTTTATTATTACCATCTGCGACTTTATTTCATACTAATACCAGCTGTAAGTAAAGTATGTACATATACATACATACACACACACATATGTGTGTGTGTGTTAGTACGGATGCTAAGTACGTGTATGTTGCATTTTGTATTTTTGTATCCACTTTTGAGGAAGGAGAGGTAAATAAATGTGACACATCATATTTAATTTACTTTAAATTGACATCGTTAACGTTAGATGATATCTAAAATACCAAGTAAACTGATGCCCTTTGCTGTGCTAGTTTATTGCGTAATTTGTCTTGGTTTATATATTTTGAAAGAGGTCGTTATTTTTGTTTAAATTTATAGTATTCTTAATGACCTTTTTTTTTTTTTTTTGAGAAAGCTGTTTTGTGAACGTAGACATAAGAGATTGACCTGCTTTCCACTACATTAATTTGTCCAGAGAAGACTCACGGTCAGTTGAGCAGCAGCATCCATAGAATGATAAATGAGTTCTAGATTTAAGAGGTAAAAGCTTAAATTGTTCGGTGACGTAATAGCAGAAGAAGAAGAAAACGAAATTGTAAGATATTTTTGTGTGAGTGGGCGGGACAGTCTTGATTGGCTTTAACAGCCAATGACGTCAACTCCGAGCGCTATTTGAAAACTTCCCAGTCATGTTTTAGGTCAAAAGTCATGTAGGTGCATTAATTCTGAACAAAAATTCTCTTGTCAATTTCATATCATCAAAAGTCTGCCTCTATTCTTAATGAGATTTTTCATTATTGTAGTACATAAAATCATTATTTAGATAATTTTCTCGTTAGTTGCTTCATGAATACTTTAAAAGAAATATGTCTTTTGATGTCATGGTCATAAAGGTATAAAAACCAGAAATAACATTACGTTTGAATGTGTCTACTTGTTTGAGAGAGAGAGAGAGAAGAGAGAGAGAGAGAGAGAGAGAGAGAGAGAGAGAGAGAGAGAGCTGTACACCTACTCTGGTACAGCATTTGTTTGCTTTTCTGTAACTTGGCTCTGTGTCAACAAAGGCTAGAGAGGTCGATGTTTAAAATGAATATATTATTTATGATTATACAAAGTTTAATATTAAAGACTATGTGTAGCCACAGAAAGAACCATGGTTTCCATTGTAGTCTGGTATATATATGTTTCAAGAGCCAATACTGAAAAAAGGATTTTTATATGATCGAGTGGACTATTTTCATCAAGCACAACGTGATTGCTTTCTATGAGACCAACGCCAGATTAATTACTTCGGGGATATAACTGAACTGCAAGTAGAATTGTAAATTTCTCGACAACCAGATTTTTTACTTCTGTTGTCAGATTTTTACGTTTCCTTCAGAAATTAAAATGGAGTTCGTTCCATATTTAATCAGACCTTGGTATTTACTGAAAATAAATTCACTACAAAAATTGTATCCCCACCTTATTCTATCGCTTCGTTTTTCACTTGCTTGTCATTTTTCTTTACAGTACTCTATCATATATGGTGGGATAATTTTCATAAAATAGTCCAAACGATTCAAAGTTATTGTTAATTTTTATGGTTTTGAAATTATTGTGAAATTCAGAAAATTATTCTAAAGACGGAAATAGATTTACTTGTATAGTTACCATTAAGAAGAACGTTCCAATAAAATGACCGCCAAAATTTCGAAAGTGGGGTTATTCAGATTTCGGCCCGGACCAAGTGACGAGGGAGTTATGTCGTATGAAATGTTGCTCCTAGGTGTAGAATTTTAAGACAGGTGTTTAGAAATCGCATATTATTTGAATCTTGAACACGATTCGGATTTCGGTTGTGAGCTATGGCATTGGAAGTAGTATTGATTTTTTGCAGCTTTCATTCAGATTCCTGGAAGTTTGTCCTTTGGCTGGGATGATTCTCTCTCTCTCTCTCTCTCTCTCTCTCTCTCTCTCTCTCTCTCTCTCTTTTCTTTCAGTTAAATGATATCAGTCTTATATTTTGCTAGATTGTATCAATTCATTGATAAATAACTCTGTTCCCACGTAAATTTTCCCGTAAGATTATTCTCGGTCGTAGACCCGGTAGTCTCGGCAAAAATAAGTTGTCATTTATTTGTAACCATTATTTAATCTGGTTGAATCATTTCTCGGTACATATACATGCTCTATTATATTGGATAATCATAGAAACCTTAAGCCACATTTTTTCTTATCCTTTTAGAAGTATTGCCTTCTTATATTTCTACTTAGTCTTTTCCCCTAAAACATCCGACCCCCAAGTAAGCTAGTTTTTTTTTTTCAGAAATGTCGATAATAGCTACAGAGAGTTGTTATTCGATCTTGAGAATTCTGTCATATATAATCAAAGAACCGTAACATTTCCTTCCTGTTCTTCAGATAATTTTTTTCGTGATATACATACATACATACATACATACATACATACATGCATGCATACAAAGTATCTTTTCAAAGGCATTATTGGCCGGTGATGCGTCCATCAATCTCTGAGCGATATAGTGAGATATGATAAATGAACTTTGGCTGGGTTTCCCCTTTTTTTTTCATTTTTCACCCGTTCCAGCTGATGGTATCAACCTAAATTTTTATGTAAATATTTATCCGTATTTCTACGAGAGATATGTAACTGATTTCAAGGGCAGGGGGTATGAGACAAGTTTAAATTTGTCATGTGAAAGTATAGAAGGCCAGCTGTAAAGGCCTTATCAGAGGATTTATGAGCAAAATGAAGAGGCAAAGTGCCTACCATTTTCACGAAATGGCTGAAATTAGGGAGCCTTCATTAAAAGTTATATTACCGAGACAATCTCTCAAGATCCGGCGTCGGATGAGAATCGAGTAAAAACGAAGAAAAGAAGAAAAGGAAAATGGAGCGGAAGAATGGAAGAAATCTCTCTTGCCACAGTGTGGATAAAAAGGAGCGATTATTATTGCTCTTTATTGTTTCACATTAATTATTAAAGCTTGTCCATCCCAGAGCATTGAAAGAAATTGCTTGTAGCCGTTTTTTTTTTTTTTTTTTTTTCCCCGTCTGTCTTCGAGTCTGGGAAAATGAAAATACCACAAACCGGTATGAACAAATTTACTTTCAATTTTCGTAGATAATCAGGTCTGAGGTAAAGGTAAATGAATGAACTTTTGCTGGTTGTCTGTGGCCCTGTACTTGGACTTTGTGTGTGTGTATGTGTGGAAAGCGGGGGGGCAGTCACCCTGGTGTAGGTGAAGTTTAAAAACTACTGAGGCTAGAGAGCTACAAATTGTTATGTTGATCATCCACCCTCCAATCATCAAACATACCAAATTGCAACCCTCTAACCATAGTAATATTTTATAGGTACCAACAACACAGGCCACCACCGGGCCGTGGCTGAAAGTTTCATACAGCATTATATGCTATACTGAAAACTCGATTGAACCGAAGAAACTTCTGCGCATTTTTTACTTGTTAGTTTTCTGTAAAAGAGAATTAACACTTTTTTTCTGTCCACACTTTTTTTTCCGCCCTCATACCTTAAAGTATACTGAGGTTAGGGGCTGCAAATTGATATGTTTATCACCCACCATCCAGTCATCAAACATACCAAATTGCAGCCCTCTAGCCTCAGTAATTTTTGTTTTCTCTAAGGTTAAAGTTAGCCATAATCGCGCTTCAGGTAACGATATAGGACAGGTCACCACCGGCCGTGGTTAAAGTTTCATGGGCCTCGACTCATACAGCATTATACCGATACCACCGAAAGACATCTATTTTCGGTGGCCTTGATTATGAGCTATACAGAAAACTCGATTGCGCCGAAGAAACTTCGGCGCAGTTTTTATTTTATTTATGGAAATGCCGTTGGAGGTTTATACCCTTTTAGTGATTTGTCGTAGAACTAACGATCATGCATCATTTTAACTTCCCTTCCATTCCTCAAAAGCGGAGTTGCGTTGAAAAAGTTTGATTCATTATCGCCGGCTCACTGTTTTTCTCTTCATTACAAGTCACCCATCTCCAAGCCTTTCTTCTCTTTCCCAAAATTCATGTTAAGCGAGGAGAAGGGGTAAACAAATGGCATTCTGTTTGTTTGGCAGCGTAATGCTCACTTCAGTAATTATCAGTTTCAACTACTTGTGTTCTCCCCGAATGGTGATCTGGCTTGAATTGCTCAGCATTCCGAAGTTATATATCCCAAAATGGTAAGAAGGTGAGCCTTCTTTTTTTATTTTTGTCCATGTAAACTGGTATATTATTGCAAATTAATGTAGTCCGCATTATAATATATATATATATATATATATATATATATATATATATATATATATATATATATATATATATATATATATATATATATATATATATATATATATATATATATATATATATATATATATATATATATATATATATATATATATATATATATATATATATATATATATATATATATATATATATATATATATATATATATATATATATATATATATATATAATATATATATATATATATATATATATATATATATATATATATAATAATATATATATATATATATATATATATATATATATATATATATGTATGTATGTATGTATGTATGTATATATACATATGTATATATTTATATATATGTCTATATTATATATATATGTGTGTGTGTGTATATATATATATATATATATATATATATATATATATATATATAATATATATATATATATATATATATATATATATACATAAAGATATATGTATACTCGTATATATATGTGTGTGTGTGTGTGTATTATATATCAGAGATTAATGTTAGGGATTATTATAGCGAAGAGATCTTTACCCAACTGGAATAAAATACTAATGAACATGAGTCTTGCATCATATACTTTTATTTTATTTTAACTAATGTAACTTTGGCCTAATATGTCTTCTTGCGCGCTGAATTGTCTTCGCTTTCATTTAAGACTAAATGCTTCTGGTTAGCTTTCACGTTCATACCTCATTTCGAGCATCGGCTCATTCCTTTCGTTTTTCTCCAGTCATATCTCATGGAAGACATGCCAAATAGCTTCAGCACCTTTTGGACAACGTTCTCTGGTTCTGATGAGCTTACGCGAAAGGCACAATAAACGTCAGCAGTTAACGGCGCCTTATCTGTCATTTACCGAGGCTAAATGTTTGATAATGCGACATCTCTATGGTCGGTGCCCGAGGGAGAGTGGCTGGCTAAAACGGGAAATTATCGTCGAGTGTATGTGAGAGAGATCTCGAAAGTTAATTGTGAGTTTTAACGGGAAAAGAGACGATGATGTAATTCATATAATTAGCCTAGTGAGTGAGCAAACTCTGCCGCTAATGCCACCGTCGGGATACAATTTGGCAAGTCTTTAGGTAAGACCCATTAAAATATTTTCATCAAAGGGCAAGAGAAAATGAAGCCCTAATTCGATGAATCGAAGTTGCTGGACTTGTTGTCGGTTAATTGCGCAACCCAAACGTTTCTTTCACATTTCTGCTCTCATGAGTGATTTTAAAAGATCTTGTGCCATAAACGGCCCAAGTTCATTCGAAAGGATTTTTCCCGTTTTCCTATTTAAAGCATGCGATACTCTTTGATGTTATTTCGCGTCGGTGCATTGTCCTTTCCCAGTTAAGAATGGAGCGAAAAGGCAGGGCTAGCATGAATCATCCGACACGACTTTATTTTTCATTGAAATTCGTCGCAAATGTAATCTTGTGTAAATGATGCTAGTGTCCGTGTTGTCTTTCAGGCCTCAGTTTGACCTGCTGCCGCTTACTCCAGGCTTGAAAGGTGTGTTGCAACTCTCCTCAACAGTTTAGTTTTAGCTCTTGGCCTTAGCTCTCCTCTTTTGTAGCTAGCCTTGGGAACAGGCCGTATGGTATAGACTCCATTAGTCGAGATAGCAGCAGCTCAGTGCTTGTTCTTATTTACATGAAGTACAGTTGGACCAATATGGTAATATTTAATATCAGCAGCCCGCTGTTTTTCATTTCAATAAAGAAGTGGACATAACCCAGTGGGCTTTGTTACTTCGATGAAGTAATGACAGTAGCCGAATGCTATTTCTTATTTCTCAGAAATGGCGAGCCTTATGGGCAATATCATTCATATCGTTCCTCCTTCAACAATCTTCGAAGATTCGTTAAACGAACATTTAGGTTGACAGAATCGAGGTCTGTGATTTCTTCCAAAAATAAAATCCCTATTATTATGGAATACTAATAATCAGACTACCATTCTTGTATGGATTTTAAAAAGAGGAGAATTTGTTAGGCTGATATACAGAATACAGTATGAAGTGATTGAATATTCTATGACATAAAACTATCAGTGAGTTGATGGCTGTTGATCCCGAGCTAACGTACGATGCTAAAATTTAGTAGATGTTAGTTCTGCGTAGATTTATGATCACATAATTTTGCAGGTTTGTGTGTTTTTATGGGTATAGCTAACGAATGCTTGCTCATTATTAAGAAAGCAGTTTACTTTTACAAATTATTTATGACTCCGAAACGGACAGGTGTAATTACATTTTCCTCTGTCCTGCGTATGATTTTTCCAGTTTGGTTTTATTTATTTATTTTTGGTTCTTATTTACGGTATATATGCTTTTTGTCGCCATTATTCCATTTATTCACAGTACCCACTTTTGAAGATGAATGGGTTTGCCTCTAACAAGTGGTGAACAAATAATTCACTTTCTACCAACATCCCTATACCTTTCAATGTTTTTTAAGCAGGGAAGCTGATTAGCAGAATAGCCTGTAAATAAGTTGTTTAAGCCTAAAATCCTCTGGTTTTTATTTCACTGTCCAGACATGAATGTTTAAATGAGGATTCGTCAGACGTTAGTGAGTCGAAAATAAATAGAACGCGTATTTTTTCTCTCTTCTGTAAACTTTATCACAGAGATTCTTCCCCCCATCATATCCAATAGCCGCAAATTAATTTCTTCCTTCCCGCACCACCACCATCCTTGTACCTGTGCCGTCAAAATTGATGGCAATATTCAATTAATATTATACTTGCTTCGAACATATTTAGTACATTACTGTTACTCTGCATAATCATGTTTAAGGTCTAGTAATATTTAAACGGGAAGATCATTACCCTGTTAAGTTCAGAATAAAAATTCTCGGATACACGCTATGTTTCATGTTGTAGGATTCTTGTATGACTTACATCTTTCTTTTATTATTATTATTATTATTATTATTATTATTATTATTATTATTATTATTATTATTATTATATAATATATATACACAGTATATAAATATTAACATATTTATAATTGATTGTATAGTTTAGAGTTTTTAAGTATTTTAGCGTATTGAAGTGTTTTGACAACCCGCCGAAGTATTTTCGCAATCAGGGAGGCTATCTGTTTCCTCCGGGAAAACCGGGGTAATCTTTTCAGTTATCTCTTAACATCATGCATCTGACTATTCGTTCATTTTTGTACATTGTTAATCGTGACAGATGTGGCTTGCATATCCTGATATACACATTCATGTGTATGTACACATATTATATATATATATATATATATATATATATATATATATATATATATATATATATATATATATATATATATATATATATATATATAAACGTTTTCTTTTGATAGGGTCCCCCCAGAAAGATTCATTAGTGATTGCCGCATTCAATATGTCACTGGTGATTATTCGATTATAAACCTTTGAGGCTATTCACAGACATTCACATTAAAACCATCAACGCCAAGTCAAACCATCTTACATGCACTGCGTTACTCAGATGTGTGTTGCACGTGCTGAGAAGCTTCCTGCATATTAGGTCCTTTCGGTTCGATAACGTTTCCCTGTCTTAGCAAGTATTCCTCTTTACTTCCTCCGGTTCGATTTTTACTCTATTTCCAACATCCTAGTGCCCTCCATTCTCCACCAAACGAACCCTGTCTTAAAAAAAAAAAAACATTAATGTATCTGATCTTTTCACCTACGCTAACTTTTCACGTGTTTTTCTTACCTCCGCTTTTCTCACGTCTTCCATCATGCTCACTCCTTGTAAGGGAGGTTGAGGAGAGGAAAAGCGTGTTAGACGGCGTAAGTTGCAGGCACGCCATAAGTGTTAGTTCTTGATGGAGCGGTAGTGTGTGTGTGTGTATATATATATATATATATATATATATATATATATATATATATACATACTGTATATAGTGTATATATATATATATATATATATATATATATATATATATATATATATTATACTGTATATATATATGGATGGATATATATATATTTATATATATATGTATATATATATATATATATATATATATAAAATGCTTATATATATACTGTATATATATACAGTATCTTCTTCTTCTTCTTCTTTTAACGTGCTTTTTCCCATTTTTGTATGGGGTAAGTGTGATGCCTTCTTTTGAAGGACTTTTGATTTGGCTTTGGGGTAGACCTGTAGTCTATATATATATATATATATATATATATATATATATATATATATATATATATATATATATATATATATATATATATATATATATGTGTGTGTGTGTGTGTGTGTATGATGTTAAATGAAATTGGTAAGCTCTTCTTCGTGCATGCATGTAAAAGAATCCTAAGGTGCTTAATGAAATTGCTTTGGTCTGTAGGGAAACGACAGATGCGACGAACGTCCCAGAAACCTCCATTTATGGAAAGCGACATGAAGTGAATCGAGCACAAATCTCCTCCTTATCTTTCTTGCTTTGTTCTCGGCGAAATAGAAAAGAAGAAAGTGCAAGAAAGAGGAGGAGGAGGAGGAGGAGGACGTTAGGAAAAGTTATGTGCCTGTAAATCGTGTCGCGCTTAGCTTTGCTGCCATGTTTTGACGGGAAAATAGTCTCTTATTTATGACAGCACCTTAGTGGCTAGAATAATTCTGGACCGCGGGGTGCTGATTTTATGCATGCGTACGCACGCACGTGTGCCTGCTAGTAGGTTACAGTAGCACGTGTATGCATACCATGCGTATTTTTACATTTTTATGTTGTCTCTTTGATTGCTGTATCTAACTTTTACTCTTAAAGTCAGGTTATTCTCATTTTGATACTCAGTATGGTGGCACTAAAAGAATAATGAAAAAGGATGGTCTGGTTCAATTTTATGTATGTGGGATACGTTTGAACAAAATATTTGTTTTATATCTCGTTAGGATTTTTTTGCTCTCTAGAAATTTTATTCATTCTTCTCAGCCTTCTTCGTAAACTTAATTTTACTTTAACTTGAACTTGACATCAGTCCATTATGTAGGTCTGCCAGATAACTCGATCTGGAATAAACTAAACATTTTGCAAGACAGTTTTTCCAAGACAGATTCTTAACTTTCTCCAGACTCCTCAGTTATTTTCTGTGATTGTATCCATAAAATGAGCTCATTACTGATTGAAACATACGCCTATGGTGCTGGAATTTCTGCCGCCATTAAGTCTTTCAGGATCTGGTAGCATATGCCAGGCTTCCCTTGGCCAGAAAAAAAACTATGAGTTTTCTTCAAACTCTCACCTCGAGAAAATAGATATGTGCCTCTTCCCTGTTATCCAAGTTGCATAATCTTCCTCAGTAAGAATAGCATTCATCTCAGCGTCTAATAATAATATTCAGTTCGAACCATGATGATTTTTTTTTTATTATACACTAAGGGAGACATTTGGCTGGTTGCTTATCTCGGTCTCTTCCCCAAATAAAAAAAACATTGGTTCTGATGTCATGCAAACCCCACTTTCATCATGAGGCCTCAGAATCCTTCCTATCGTACCAGGATCACATAAATTTCCTGTACCGCACATAGATCATCACACTACTATATTTTTCACGTTTCCTGGCATATAAAAATTGTTTTTACTGTACATATCATTCTCTCTCTCTCTCTCTCTCTCTCTCTCTCTCTCTCTCTCTCTCTCTCTCTCTCTCTCGTGTTTGTGTATGTATGTATGTATATGTATATAAATATGTACATAAATATTTATATATATACATACATATGTATGTATATGTGTTTATATATGTATATATTTACTGCCGTTTCCGAGTGAGTTAGTTAGGCAGAGAGAGAGTGAAATAGAGCAATCAGTTCCAGTTGCTTGCGTATTCTGTCAGCAACCGCACTGATTCGTTGTCGTTGGTCAAAACGTATTGAAGGTAATTATAAGTTCTCGCTTTCGAACTGAAATTGATTAGTTGTCACAGGCTGCAAGAGCTTCTCTCTGCATTTCAGTCACGCATCCTCCGTGTTTCCACGGCGTTTCGTTTACTGCGTGTCATGAGTTTTGCTTAAAGAACGTGTATGCGGGGAGTAGGATGTCTTTTCACTGTTATAATGATTAATATTAAGACTGTTGTTATAATAAGACTGTTGTTATAATTTTATACTTCGTGGCTATTAATGATATTTATAATATTTTGTATTCGTCCATGGCCCTTTTTTCTCTCTCTCTGGACTTGATTTTTATTGCCTTATAAATTACAGACATCAAATTTGAAGGACAATAGGGCCATGACAGGTGGTCGAGAGTTCCAAAACACCACGGTCACTCCCTACACATTGGATAAGTGCACTTTGGTCCTACAAAAACATCTGAGTGGATCGCTTTATTTTGATCTTTGCTTTACTATTTGCTTGCATGTGGGTTCGACAGTTACAATGGTGAAATGTGTAATGCCGTGGCCGTAGGTTTTCTTAGACTTGTCGTTCGGTATGTGAAAGATAGTCGTTAAAGTCATCAGTAATTCTCTCTCTCTCTCTCTCTCTCTCTCTCTCTCTCTCTCTCTCTCTCTCTCTCTCTCTCTCTCTCTCCCCATCAAAAAAAGTACCGTGAATCTTGCGGGTTTTAGATATTAGGTAAACCAAAGAGTTTAAAAAATAAATATATTAAAGAAATATTTCATCATTTTCTGGTAAAGTCTGAATAAATAATAAGCGCCCAAAACCGAGTTTCATCTTTTATTCAGTTGTAAGTGCAACCATTGTGTATTTTGATAATGCAACTGCTTCTAAAGGATAATTTTTTGCCGAGCTTTATTGTAATAGGAATTGCATTCGTTGCCTTGACCAAAGGAATTTAACAGTTAAGTAAAAACATAAATTTTCAGTTTTTAATAAATGCTCTCCAAAACATGTGGCGAGAGGCATGCGCGAAACAATCTACAAGATGACAAGGCATATAGATGATGATAGTAATGAGTACTTTGTTGATGTTACCGTAAATGCTGAGGTAGGTGGGGGGGAAGATGACTGTTGCAAGCGTGAAGGATGCACATAGTGTACAGAAAATGAGAAAAAACTGAAAGCGTCGGCAAACACTAATACTACTGGAACACATGAGACCCGGGAGTGAAAATATCCATGGTGGAGGTTGTGCCCTGGGAGGCAGGAGTAGCAGGGGCGGGGGTGGGGGTGGGTGGGGAATATGGTGGGTCCTGGTGAGAGAATCAAATTAAAGGTCAGAGGTCAAAACTCGACACTGGATAGTATTCTCGTGTTTGGGAGAGAGAGAGCGAGAGAGAGGAAAAGAGAGAGATGAAACGATAGTCATAAACAAAATCCTATTGTTATGTTCTTTTACCATACCGACGATGAACATGATCCTCCATGAGGCGAAGCCAGGGAGTGTACAGATTCTGGGAAGGGCGTCCTTTGTTCTTGTGCATCTTGGGAATTCCGGTCAACGTTTGTCATCCTGACTGGGGTGCGATCGATTTCACAGCTTAGAAGTATGCAGCTCTGCCTGGAGACGATGTTCGTGATCAAATCGGCTCTTATTTGTTCTAATTGGTGATCAGGTCAGCCCTTTTTAAATGTACTCTTATAGCTGATTGATGAATCAAATGCTACAAACTGCTTTCGCTGTAACTACGGGTGTGGCTGATAAAAATATTTATTTTTTATAGGAGATATTGTCTGTATGAAACGAAAAACTCTTGGTAAGAATTTTTGAAAGTTGTTACATCTCTTAATGAGAAACAATCTAAGAAGTGGAAGCCCAAACTGAGTGCGATTAAAAGGAAAAGGACGAAGAGGTAGGAATGGCCAGGAAATAAAGAACGATTAATGCTATGTAATCACCTACTAAGCATTGCGTCCTTTGGCCCCTTCGCCTTTCCGTGGCTTCTTCATAAGGGTTCTTTTTTTAACAACCCTGGGATCGCTTAATAAGGTTCCTGCCGCACATGGAGAGAAAGAGAGAGAGAGGCGTGTGTGTGTGTGTGTGAGTGTGTGTGTGTGTTTTTAAAGCTGCCCTACGGGAACTTACTGACCAAGCCCCTAAAAACAATAGGAACCAATAAACACTATTACTCACCCAAAAATAAAAACGTTTATGTTTCACGGAGGATAACAAAGCGGGATAAAGACATTACTGCAATCAATACACTAGCGAGATTGTTGGGTGCCATTTAACACAGGCATTGGCACACGTGCCAGCGCGTTTTATTGCACACGTTTATGTGCATAATGCGTATTTTATGTTTACTTTTTTATACTTAACATACACACATTTACTTGTATTGTGCACCTATACTTCGTTTTAAAAGCTTGTACGCCTACATGTTTTTGCTCATGTACAACTGTATATCAACGTTAAGAAGAAAAATGTTATTGCGAGAGTTTGAGGCTAACGACATCATTGTCTGGCTGAAATTAATGAGAAAGAATTGACAATATTTAAATTTAAAACTCAATAAAAGCAGTTGTCTCAGTATGATTAAAATGAACTGAATAGGTAAAACAAAAAATAGAGATTAAGATTCAAGGAAAAAAATAGTATTCAAAATGAAAAAGTAATGCTACTAACTCATGAATGAGGAAAATTTGGGAAATGCCTAACTTTATGAGCGAACATTTTGATACTTCTGGAAACAACAAAATTGCGCTATTGCTAATTGTGTGCTAGACCAGTTGTTATTCAGCTCAAGTTTCATCTTTTATACAGACAAGGACCTAGTAATGAGGTGGCTAAGTCTCTTTGAACAAAGACACGGAACCGTAAAATCACGGTCAAAGGATGATTCTAGGTTAATTATTGCCTTCTGATATGACTGAGAGTTGTGGATTAGCAAGGTCCTGTGTGTCCCAAAATTCCCACGTATCGAGGACCTCACCGCAGATTGCTAGATAAGTAAATGATATGATTAAGGTCAAAAGGAAAAGTAGGGCTTTGTCTAACAGGAATATAACTATAACTGGATTTTTAAAAAAACAGCTGGCCTTTTGCCAGCGTGGGCTGTTGCTCCTAAGCAGCTCATAGACAGTATAAAAAAGAAACATTAATCTGAGGGGAACTGTATAAAGCTGTAAGCATTTACATAACTACTTCGAGGTAGATTGCTGTGGTACGCAAAAAATATTCGATCATCCCTACTTAAACATTTTGTGTCAGTGCTGTACATTTGCCTAGGAAGAGTCTTCTTATGTAAATGCCTATTTTCTTTTTATTGAATTTCATATGGTTAAGATTACATTTTAAGTCTAAAACAGTGACTAAATACAAATCATATTTGTTTCTCTTAGCTTCTAACAGTAATTGGGGACCACAGCGAGAAACTGAGTAATTTGGTACCGTAAAATAAGGTTGTATACTAACCTAACTCTCCCTAACTTAATCTGGCCTGGGGCGCCTGGTCCTACCCGACTTGTGAGGCTTCTACCTTCCTTGGCTTTTCCCACCCATCCTACCAAACTAACTTTACCTACAATGTCATAAATCCCAGAGTGAAATACTTGGATGCATCCCAATCCAACATAAATTAGGCTGACGTGCCTCGCTTACTCTTGGTTAGTTTGCAGCTATGGGACCCTTCTTCCCCCCCTCCCCCCCAACCTGAATTACGGTTTCTCACTGTAGTCTTCCATTTTATTATGGATTTACCAATCATTTCTGAACTATTACCGTAAAGCTGTGGGTCCTTATTGTGGTCCTCCATTATAGTAAAAGCAATGTTTTAACAAAGGCAGTCAATGGCCTTGCTGGCCCAGCGCATTGCTTTTAACCCGTACTTCCATGATGCAAACGATCATTATTGTTACTCAAAGGAAGAGGGTCGTTTGATAGTAACCATCAAGGAAAATATGTTTCGTAAAAATATGAAAATCTATAAAAAAAAAAAACTATATCGCAATATTAAAAAAACTTCCTACAAAGGTAATTGTAGTTTTTAGAGGCTGCTCACGTCCAGCTAGATACAACATTCTTTTCTGAATGCACAGCATTATCGACACCTTAGGCGTTTTATCAGGTATAACGAAACTAACTGCGCCATCACTAGCAGGCAAAGCACGGAAAGAATCGTATCATTGGTAGTCGGGGAAACGGGTGAAAGCATTTATCACTGCTTAATGGCAACTATCACCCCAGGTAACACCTACGGAAAAGATAGACTTTGTAAATTGAATACGCCTTGAAGAGCTCTCCTCGACCAATTAGGTGTAGGATATCCTAAAATTAACTGAAATACTTTTGAAACATATTCACACTTAGGTAGTTATTGGTTGGCAGTTCACATGAACCTTTAATGCTCATGAAACACGACAGGAAAATATGTTATCTTTGTCGAATTTCATATGTACATGAATGAAGGTACCTTTGAATATTGTGCTTTAATGAAAGCACATATTCTGCATTGGTAGAGAATTACGTTAGCTCCCACCATTATTATATAAAAATTACTTCGTTACTTGCTCTGATAAAAAGCGAATATTTATATGACGATTTTAACTGCGCTTGTAAAAAAACAAAAGAAAGGCTAATTTGAGAACTGGTTTAAAACTGAAATAGTAATTCCTTTAGCTAGATAACTAGTATGTCCAAGGGAAGGTAGTTTGATGTACTTGACATATTTTTGGCAGTGCAACATATCGAATGAGGAAGAAAATTAAGATTAATTTTTGAGTTATATTACACGTGATGCAAAACAGGAAAATAATTAAGTTTCAATAATCAGATATGCTAGAATAAGGGTGCATTTAAATCATAGATTTACATGAGGAAGAAATACTGCATTTTGATTAGATACCATGGTTGGTTTATCACCAAAATGATTGACAGAATATAATCTTTGTACCTATTTTGAACGATTTTATCCTGATATGGTTTTACCCTTTTATTTTTGTTTCCTCCCACACTGCATTTTTCTTTTGTGTAGTGCCAGAAAAAAAAGATAAAATGAGAAATTTCGTCTTAGACATAAATACACCAATGCTGAAAAAGATTCAAAGCCTATCAAAGTACGTTACGTTGCGTTTGCAGTTATAAAATTTAAAAAAAGTTACAAGAAATGCGTAAACAAATTTTTCCCTAATCATACAAATATTTTTACCATAATTTGAGAAATATATATATATATATATATATATATATATATATATATATATATATATATATATATATATATATATATATATATATATATATATATATATATGTGTGTGTGTGTGTGTGTTTATGTATGTATGTATATACATATTTATGTATGTAATGTATATATTTATATATATACTGTATATATATATATATATATATATATATATATATATATATATATATATATGTATATATATATAATTACTCCATGTCCATATTAATGTCTTATCGTTGATTGCACATATATTATTTGGTCAAAGTTCAATAAAGTTTTAAGGAAGCCGTATTATCTCTCTCTCTTTGATAATGGTGTTTTTGTGTTGCAATGCTGGACTTCCGGCAATGCTCAGTTATGACATGCTTTTGTTTCAAGTTAGTAATAACATTGATGACTTTCGAATTAAGAATCCGAGGGAGTTTCAAAGAGCAACGATTGTTCGCTGCACATTTAGGTGCTTTCTCCTTTGGACGTTTCTAAAATGGACTGGGGGTTATTACCTTCTATCTAGTGATATTTAATAGAATTACAAAAAACATGTCGCACAAATATACTTCCTGGTATATTCACTTGACGTTAAAGGTATTTGTGTTATTCGATGTTGTAACCTTTGGAGTATTTCTGTATACCAGGTCTCACTTTCTTGTTAAAGTGTTAACAGCAAATTCATTATATTCTGCGGTAAATTACCTTAAGGTAATTGTTTATGACAATCTCTCTCTCTCTCTCTCTCTCTCTCTCTCTCTCTCTCTCTCTCTCTCAACACACACATTGGGTTTAACTGTGTTGAAAGTCTACTAATGTCGTTGAAATATACATAACTATGCTTTGTATTATAGCCGTTACTTCCGCTATGCTATAATCCACTTACCGTTATGGATGCCTAATGTGTCAGGCCATAACATGCAGTCCGTATCAGCATCATAATTTGAGAAGCAGTGTAGAAATGAAATTTTAATTTTGTTACCAGACTTTACTACATCTCGGGCTCATAACTTTTTGTTAATCAGGAATTATTGTCCAACTCGACTTTGAAATGAAACTTTGCTGCAGGGTGAAACCTATCGGTTTTGGAAGTAACGCTGCCTTTAAAGTATGGCTAGGTGGCAGTCTAAATGGGTGTACTCAACTAAATAAGAAGAAAACAGGACTTTACTAGTCAGTTCCAGAAGTTTCCAAGACTCATTCCTTTCCAGTTATCTGTAGTCTGTTGATTTTGCCTTTCCAGTTATCTGTAGTCTGTTAATTTTGCCTTTCCAGTTATCTGTAGTCTGTTGATTTTGCCTTTCCAGTTATCTGTAGTCTGTTGATTTTGCCTTTCCAGTTATCTGTAGTCGGTTGATTTTGCCTTTCCAGT
The DNA here is from genome assembly GCF_040412425.1 of Macrobrachium rosenbergii. NCBI lineage: Eukaryota > Metazoa > Arthropoda > Malacostraca > Decapoda > Palaemonidae > Macrobrachium > Macrobrachium rosenbergii. Next base: position 10,431,723 of record NC_089784.1, on the reverse strand, counting down.
TATCTGTAGTCTGTTGATTTTGCCTTTCCAGTTTTCTGTAGTCTGTTGATTTTGCCTTTCCAGTTATCTGTAGTCTGTTGATTTTGCCTTTCCAGTTTTCTGTAGTCTGTTGATTTTGCCTTTCCAGTTATCTGTAGTCGGTTGATTTTGCCTTTCCAGTTATCTGTAGTCTGTTGATTTTGCCTTTCCAGTTTTCTGTAGTCTGTTGATTTTGCCTTTCCAGTTATCTGTAGTCTGTTGATTTTGCCTTTCCAGTTTCCTGTAGTCTGTTGATTTTGCCTTTCCAGTTACCTGTAGTCTGTTGATTTTGCCTTTCCAGTTACCTGTAGTCTGTTGATTTTGCCTTTCCAGTTATCTGTAGTCTGTTAATTTTGCCTTTCCAGTTATCTGTAGTCGGTTGATTTTGCCTTTCCAGTTATCTGTAGTCGGTTGATTTTGCCTTTCCAGTTATCTGTAGTCTGTTGATTTTGCCTTTCCAGTTATCTGTAGTCTGTTGATTTTGCCTTTCCAGTTTCCTGTAGTCTGTTGATTTTGCCTTTCCAGTTACCTGTAGTCTGTTGATTTTGCCTTTCCAGTTACCTGTAGTCTGTTGATTTTGCCTTTCCAGTTATCTGTATTCTGTTGATTTTGAAAATAAAATGCCAACTGTAGCTCGCGATGTCCATTCAGTACTGTTTTATGGCAGTAGCTTTAGAACTGTATTACATGGAAACTTGAAATTTTAGAGAGAATAATTCCACTTCTCAGAGAGAGTTGTACGTTGGACGATGTGAAACTTTTCCAGTGAGCCTACAATATCCAGTTTGAAATTAATTCACATGCACGGGAATATAAAAAGGATTGCTTGATGTTGGGCAGAATACATGGGATTACATTATAAAATGTTTTGGGGGGCAAATGATTTATTTCATAAATGTCAGTAATGGAATATTTTCATAGTATCATTTCAGAAAACTCCTTAAACGATTTTGGTAGTATGGAATTATTTTTATGTAATTTAGTAGTTTCTTATATATTTATTTTTTCGAGGGCAGGGGCACAAGGAAGGTATTAAACATGGAACTTGCTCTTTCAGCTAAGTGCTGTAGCGAAGAATCGTTAGATTTAATGACTCCTTAACCATCAACCTTCATCGCCTTACTCGGTGTTAAATGCTGTTGCATTGCTTTCGATCATTACTTTCGGTCACTCCGGGACCAGAGACCGAACCGTGATACATTATTAGGCATAATAATATCTTGCAAACAGACTTAATTATTTTTTATTTTCGGCTTTGAAGATTTAGAAAAATTTTGTCTTAAGTTATGTTTGGAAAAATTACATATGTTCCTGTGGTCGAGACCTTGATTATAAGCTTGACCTTTTACCCTTCAAGTTGAACTACAGACAGGCGGTTATATTTTGCATGAATAGATAGGAATCGCAAGTCGATAACATTTATGCATGCAGTTATTTATTATATTATCATATTACCTTTATGCATAACCTTTTATAAATACTTTATTGAAACTTTGAATTTCACGAGGAGTCCCATTTTTTAAATGGACAAGTTGGTTTCTATGGCGACATTTGACCATTATTCATTTTTATCCAGCGGACATTCATCATCGAGATAGTTGGTCATCGAATGTTTTACTAAGTTTCATCAAATCCCAATTTTCATCCGTTCCCCCAAGTTCGAGTCTCCAGCCGGCCAATGAAGAATTAGAGGAATTTATTTCTGGTGATAGAAATTAATTTCTCGCTATAATGTGGTTCGGATTCCACAATAAGCTGTAGGTCCCGATGCTAGGTAACCAATTGGTTCTTAGCCACGTAAAATAAATCTAATCCTTCGGGCCAGCCCTAGGAGAGCTGTTAATCAGCTCAGTGGTCTGGTTAAACTAAGGTATACTTAACTTTGTCTTCATCCGTTCCAGAGATATTTTATGAAGACACAGGGATAGAGACAGTGACACAAAGACATGGCTGATGCATTTCTCTTCAGTTTCGTTGGGAAGTTGAAAAGATCAGTGGGATCTTACTACAGCCTTGATTTGTTAACTAATTTTGTGTCGCAAGTAGAATGTTATATCAGTTTAGTGTCGCTGGGGGAAAGATGAAAGGCACTGGTGGGATGATGTACATTTGAATGTGGGCTAACCTTAATAAATTTCCCTCTAGAAGTGTCATTGTGACAATGAGAAATGTCGTCGGCTCAATGACAAGAACACAAGAAACTGCGCGTTCCTTTTAGCTATCACAGCCATTCTATTTCCCTTGTTCTTGTTTGTATTATCGGAATTCTTTATCATCTTTCGCATTCCTTGAGTACTATGCATATCCTCAGTTTAAACGGTATTTTGTCATCGATATTCGTAAAATTTCATAATTAGCCAATATTTTCATTTTGTGAGACTTAATCATATTTCAGCTATTTTAATTTGTCTTTGTGTTTGCGTAATTAACTATGACTTAACTTGGATAGAAGTAAGAAAAAATAGTTCTTGGAAGTAAAATAAAAAAAAAAGAGAGAGAGAGAGAGAATGGAAGGGAACTAGCACCACCAGAGGCGGTAAAAAATTAACTCTCTTGTTGAGAGTAAAATTAAATGCTTGAACTGTTAGAAACTCGGGAACAAACTGTTGATAAAAGTACTAAAGTAGTTTCCGTGAATTTTCCTGTGATATTTTTTTTGTTTTATAATCCAGTCAACCTGAACTTCTGGCGGTAAAATCTTATAGGTATGAAAGGTGTAATCTGTTTAAAGTTTCCTTTGAGTGAACGTACCCAAATATCGATATATAGTCTCAGATACCTTACACTTGAATATTTTGTTTTAGTTAGTTTATTCTCTTCATTGCAATAAGTAATGATCCTTCGTGTCTGAATGATTGAATGATTGAGTGCTTATGAATGGATACCAATTTGGACTTACAACTTCCGAACTAGGCAATTAAGTGAGCGATGCTAGATCAACGTATCAGCAGACGTCGAATTTCCACAAATCGTTTCTGTCGATATTGACGTCAGAGAATCCGATTACAAACCTGTCGATGGGATGAAGTAAATATTCCTTACTTTCTCGGGTTCTTGACTTTCGTTTACGTATGTGAGCCTTTTCATATGTAAGAAATTTTATATCATCATGGAAATATATTATTATAAACAGTTGCTCAGTATTCTTTTATTCGTAACACGGAATGTTTTAATGGAAGTGAGTATATCTTAGTTACTTCAAGCCGTGATGCTAGGAAGAGAGAGACAAATTAAAAATGGTGGCCGTGTCCCGATTCGTTAAAATAGATACATGCGTCCTTTTCTTGTAGAAAGTTTGCCTTACTGACGGAAAAACAGCAGCAGCTGGTGCACGATGCACATACTTACCAAGAGAGATGCGGTCGATTCGTAATCAGGAGGAACGGAAGAATGAAAATCAGATAAAAGGAGAAGAGAAGGCTGATTGATTTATCATGATGAGCTCGCGTGACAACAATATTAGTCATCGACTGAAGGGTATGCAAGCTTTCAGGAAATAAGCTTCATCTTGATAACAGCTTTATGACAAATTGATATTCTTGGAACCCTCACTTTTATGTGGAGGGATACTTACATGTCTGAGAATATACGTGAGTGACACAGTTAACGAGGCAGTGTCGATTTCCTTTTCTGGTGGAAAGGCATTTTGTCTTTTCTGTAAATCAATAGTTCAGTAACGTTACATTTTGCCTCCTTAGTACTGTATGTAGTTAACATTTAAAAATTACAACAAAATTAACTTTTTTCTTTACTGTTATCGGTTGGGGATTAATGCCGGTGACTATAGTTGTAACTTTATTATTACCAGAAAATTAGTTCAAACGTCCAAATTACGACACGGCCAAGCAGTAAATAGCATTACCAACACCGAATGTAAACAGAATGTTGATTGCGTACCTCATCATTTATTGATTCGTGCACTGCATTAACATTTGCTTACGCAAGACTGTACTTAATTAAGCCATGAAACGAATCGCCACTTGTGTTAAATTGTTAATTTCTCATCTCCCACCCTCCTTGTACGGTAAGGCTTTGCGCATGCGTGAAACCACATTACAGAGCTGCGTGATACAGCGTCCCTTATAGCGTTTTGCCTTCAGCCTTTTGTTGTTGCTCCTGTATCGTATGGATACCAACAGCCCCTTGTAATATCCTTTTATTGTTAAAGAAGACGTGCGGATACCCATAGGCAGAGTTTCAATTACAATGGAAATGTCTTCCGCGGCGTTGGCTGTATCGAGTTTTTATATGGTGCTATTTTCTCGGAAGAATTGGGCATTGTTGCATTAGTTTTCGAAGTCCCATTGACGCTTTTTACCTGATCTCTTTTGCTGCTGAGTTATCTCTGGTGTCGTGTCAGAGCGTTCGCGATAAATTTACTCGAGATATTCTTTAATGTTTGTTGGTTAAGTTTTTTTCTTTATGAGCTTTTCACTTTTTCTTTTTACGTAGATGGTCCTTGATCTTGTAAATTTGTTTAAGCGTTCGAAAAAATTGCATTAATTAACGCGAGGATGAAGGTTAATTATGAAGGCATAAACTTTACTTAACAAATTAAAGACTTCATGTCATCAGAGAGAAAAGGTAAATGACTTAGGAGAAGAAGAGTTACCCTCTCGAACAAAGAGTTTTAATGGCATTGGACAAATTTGGATTCTTAAATTAAAACAATGATCATAAAGGTAACCAAAGTAAAGATAGGGAGTCATAAATAGGTACTTGTGATGGATGCCACAAACCATATAGGCTACATCCAAACGTCTAAACGTCTCTTTGTTGTGATTACCAAACTTCCCGATACATCTTTGTTGATAGGCGTTACTTTCCTGTAGACAGGTCTTTCATGATAAATAATTAACGAAAATGATTAACTGGACAGAATTAAACTGAAAGATTAAATCACTACATTTCCTAAAATTAAGAGGAGATACACACTTATATCAGTAGTCTCGGGTTGTATCGTATTCCTTTTTTTTTTATTTTCTTCTCTCTCTTCCATAGGCTTTTCAACTGGTGTAGAAATTCAGCCGTAATGATGCTTAAGCACTATATAGTTCTCCTAATTTATATACTCATCCTGATCTTTGGTGATGTTTAGTGGCAAATAATAATGAAAGCTTGCTCGGATAATGTCACCTTTTTGCGTACCATAAGGCTGTTGGAATTCCTTAGAGTGAAACATGAAATTTTCTTTCAGAGATAAAAAAAAAATAAAAAAAAAAGCTCTCGTATGGGATACGAAATGCGAGCTGAAGTGGGGAGAATGAGGAAACTATATTGCCCCTCGAGTTCATATCAGTTATTTGATTCTACACCTTTGTTTATAAAACTATAATGGTAAGATGAAATATTTCCGCAGCTTTCTTTTTTCTATGTAGAAAGTCCGGAACCAACTGTAATAAAAGTAAAAAAAAAAAAACTGGGTTTAAAAAACAAAAAAAGCGTTCGGTTCCGCCTCCTTAGAGAAGAAAAGGATTGTCTTACGGGACTCCACTCCATTTTGAGGTCATGCCTCATAAACTGCTAAACAAAAGAGCATCAGAGGGTCTCTGCCTTTTTTTTCCTATTCTCTTGTTATTTCTAGATTTTTATATTCTTCTTTAATTTTCCTTTTACAATCTCTCTCATAAACCTAATGTCGGTGCGGTTTTATCTCGGCGTAGACTTACAGGAAATGTTTATACAATTCAGCTTGTTTTCAGACCGTGGTATTCACTGGTTAAGTTTGTTGTAGCAGATAAGGATAAAAATGAAGAAAGTGTGCGTTTTTGAGTTTAGAAATAAGTTGTGCATAGTACTTATTTAATAAAGACTTGTTTCATTTTACTGCTATTATTATGCTTTTTTTTTTTTTTAACGAGGGATTTCTTTTAGTAGCTGGGTTGCTTGAATTTTTTGTGCATTCCATTCCATTTTATTTCTTTGTCAGGAGCGTGTTCCCTGCATCGTAAATGATTCATTCTTATAAATAAAAAAACGACTTTAAATCAAGATACCTTGCACGTTGACTTACAGAAAGAGTGAGGCTGTAACCGTGCATAACAATAATTCATTACTAATTGTTCCTTGTGGGAAAATCCATCGCTGCTGCTTTACGCAAAGTGCATTAATGTAATGATAATCAGAAAATGAAACGGTTTTATTGAAACAATAGAACTACAATAGAAGAAATTTCCGCTGATTCTTCATATCCTCCCTCCTAATTTCAAGAAACAAAGCATTATTATAAATTGGTATTGAAAGCCTTTCTTTTATGCATTCCAGTTTGTAGCGTAAATAACACGTGGGTTTTGTGACATGTATGTAGTACTAATAAATGGCGGTAGATTGCTTCCAAGTTCTGTACCATTTGAGCATAATTTCTGAATTAAAATTTGCACGCTGCAATTTCTAGTAAAAAAATTGGCTCACTTTTATCTACTAAAAAATAAAAATAAAACTGTTTACTGGTCTGCTACGAACCACGAAAACCTAGCACCAGGGAAATAGAGGCCCGTGCAAGGAACAAAAGTGAGCGGCGAGAGGAATGCAGGTTTCTTCACCCATGTCCTTCACTCGGGCATAAACTTTGAAGAGTTTAATGAAGATGGTTAGAACTTGCATTTACCTATGCTGGTTCATCATACGTTGATGGTCAAAACGATCGTCTGTATTGCGATTTGAAACAATTTCCAGGCTCTTTCAGAAATGGTAGCTGGGACGTGCTTGTGAAATTGGGAAGATATCTTATGTTTTTAACATGAATAACTTTTCTGTGATTGCTTCGGAGTAATGAGTATCCACTTAAGACTTGACAAACAAAGGATCCATTCATTTAATTGATAAAATCACTTGTTTTATAATTCAGTTATTTTTGTGTGGATGTTTTTTCTAATTATTTGAATAACCAAATGAAAAAAAATCCCCCCCTGACTATAAATGCGTCACTCGACGAAGCTAATAAAAGAAGGAGTAAACTGTCCAGATTACGTAACCCGACATGTCACCTTGAACCAGAACGAAGCCTGCCGTCATCTCAGGAACAAGACTTCATCCTGTTGCCAGCGACGCGAGACGGTGTGCTGAGAAAAGAGAGTTATCTGTTTTCATCATTCCCATTTCTCACGAACAGTTTTTCCCCTTTCGTATAATTCGTGAAGCGCCATCGTGCATTGGAATCCTACCTTGAAGGAAGTAATAATTCGGTAGATTGTTCTGCTCGGGTTGTTTATTATACTGAAGGTTTTTCAACTTCAGGCGGCGCAACAATTCCTATGTCATCTCTTCTCCTTTAAGCCCTTCAGACCGCTGTCGTATTGCCGCATTTCCACCTTCCTTTGTCCCTCCACACATTACTCAGCTTCTGTTATTCATTCCAGCAGAATTTGCTCTATTTTTTGTGGACTTTTTTGGGGTTGATTCCTAGTTTCAGGGAATGGTAGTTAAACACTTGTATGTGTTAAACGTAGTAGTAAATTATGTAGCGTATAGTACCAGTATTTATATTTATTATGTGCAAAGTTAGTTCGGTAATAATTCGCACTATAATGCCAGCATCATTCAGATTTCAGTGATGCGTATCAGTCGTCTGATAACTGCTAGCAATGATTAGCAATGAGTATTGATCGCGTGCATAGCTCCAAGTTGCGTTTACTAATTCAAGCTATTGATACCAGGTAAGACTTGTAGTGTTAACTTTTCTTTTGTTGCAGATCCACGTGGGGAGGGAAGGGTGGGGAGTGGGGATGGGGAGGACCACACCAGCTTCCTCTTACCTCGCTTCCCCTCCTTATATCTTTTCAGTTATTCGTATGCGTTTTCCCTCCCGTCGTCTTTTGTTTTATTTAAACGCATTTCTCTTTCCCTCATCCTTTGTTGGTATATTTCTGTTTTTCCTTTTCCATTTTCTTTATTCATTCTTCAGTTCCTGCTCTCTTCCGGCTTTCTTAATTCCTTTCCCTTTAGGTGCAGTTTATCCATTCACCTTCCTTATTTCTATATTTTCTTCCTTTTCCCACTCTCGATAACTCTCATTCCCCTTTCCATTCTCGCTTTCCTTCTCTATGTTTTTCTAATCCCTCTTTCATTATTTTTAACTAACCTTGACTTTTGAATTCGTCGTTTGCTAATAATTCTTGAGCAAACGATATCTGTGAATATTTATATGATAACCTTATCGCTTCGGCTGCCAATTCTTGTTATTAATGGTTGTCATTAATTTTCGAGATATATTGGTTAACTGTTGGCGTGGGATTGCACGGTAGCTTAAGTATCCTGAACTGTTAAGGTGTATTTTGTATGCCGAGTTTGTTAAAATGCATTAGAAATCTATTTACATTGGCAAACCTTTTCTTGGCTGTTTACATTGTAAAAGATTGCACATTTCTTTAGTTTTGAATAATAAACCAATTTGAAACAAGTTGAGGGCAGAATGGTATAGCAACTAAAGTTTCAGGGGTACCTCAAGAAGCAGACGGGGGATAATAACTGCATCCCAACAGTTCTTTTTATATCTTATACTAAATTTATATCTTTACAGTCGAAAACAAATCTTGATAAAACAAAAAAGTTTAGCTAACCTCGTTTGAAACGACCACTTGCGCAAGGATTGAGTCTGTTCCCTGTCCGGAGCCATCTAAGCATTTAACACCATGTGTTGGGTCTGGTTCTCTTTCCACGCAGTTGACCCAAGGTTCAACTTCACTCAAAGAAGTGACGTTACTGAAAGGGATCACCAAAGCTCGTGTCTTCTTAAGTAGTACAGTTAAACGCAGGTCATTCGTTTTTTCTCTATAGGAAAATTGGTTTTTCTGACCCCAAGAGTTAATTTTTAGCGATACAAGATCTCTCTCAGAAGATCAATATTCACCGTAAATATTCGGTCATGACATTGTAAAAGAAATCTAACTTGAAAACACATTTCAGCTTAGTTCTCCTGCCTTATGAATATTTTTTATGAAAGCTGGAAGATGACTTAGCTAGGAAACTGATTCTGAAAAGAATATTTTTTTTATGAAAGCTGAAAGATGACTTAGCTCGGTAACTTATAATGAAAAGAACACGATTTTCGTTTATTTGAAAAATACGATAACTTGGTCTCCTTAGGCAGTTACTTGACGGGTTACAAAGTATGCGGAATGCTTAAATGTTTGAAGATTCCAGTAGGAACCGGTAGCAAAAGAATGTTCATTGGTAAGTTTAAAATTTACGAAAGCGTTCCTTTACGACAACACAAATACATTTAGTTTAAAAGATATTCATTCACAATGGAGACCACCACTGCATAGATATTGTTCAAAGTCCTTTGTATAGAAACGAAGTGAAACTTCAGCAAAAAAATTACAGTAGTGACCTTGAAAATTATAGGTATGTAATAACCAATAAAAATCCAACTAGCTCCCCCCTCCCCCCGACTCCAGTTCGACTTACTTGCTCTTCCCCTCCCTCACTTCTAAACTATTTTTGTGTATTCTGGCTCTCCTTACCACTGAAATAAAGTAGTATTAACAGTACTCAAACTTTCATAATATTAGGCTTAATCTGGTGTTTATATCTCTAAACATCGCCATATGCAAAGACGCAAATTCCGCAGCTTTTCTGATGAAGTAATGTTTATCTCGAACAATGTGAAGGATTTGTGAGACCACCCAGTGGCTTGTAGATCACTGATGTTAACCGGAAAACGTTTAAGACTGATTAATCACAATTTTGGCGGTTCATGCTCGCTAAAACCTCTCGCGGGGGGAATGGAGTGTATATATCCTAGATGGGTAGTAAATAATCAACTTTTTAAAGTGAAAAGGTTTATTATATATATATATATATATGTATGTATATATGTGTATGTGTATATATATATATTTATATTTGATTATAATATATATATCATATATATATATACATGTGTGTGTATAAACACATGATCCCTGTGTAAAGCTTAAGGGATATTGCTTCCATCGTATATTTCATTCAGGCAAATTAATGCGATGACTCTAATAGAAATTTTTGAATTCAAAACTGTACGCACGTTGTTTCACCCCTATTAATCTTAAATTGACTCTGAAAGCAATATATTTTAACCCTTTTTATTATGCTGTGACGTCTTGTGACGATATGCACCTGCAAGAGGCTCCTTCTCGAAGGGAAATTTCACCTATGGTACTGAACCACGTGGGATAGATTTGATTCGATAAGAGTAAAACATTGATATGAATATTATTTAACATCACTTCTCTCATTATGCTACGTGAAATTCATTAGTTTGATGTATTATTCATTATTTGTATGTCTGTTATGTAAGAAATATGTCCATTGTTTTTGCTTTTTGAAGCTATTTCAGGTATACAGGTGGAAGCGTTAGCAATAATGTATGCTTGCATTTTCCGGTATTGCCAGTTTTATGACCGTAATGAATAACAACGCGCCATATTTCCCCAAGAAGATGTAAAATGTGCGGACGCAAACAGTTCTTCCGATATAGCGCAGGGATGAGCAGGAATATTGAACTGAATGACAGATGCAAAACGTGATGAACTGCGCTAAAACCACCTATTTAGAAAAATACAATGTGCTCTTCGATTATGAATGTCACTTACCATAGGTTCCTCATTCAGTGTAGAATTCAAGAGAGACACAACGGGCTTCAGGGGAGTAAACAAAATTTTGAGACAGTATCTCGCACAGGATGTCTATTTTTCTTTATTTCCTCGTGTGATGATTCATCTATTCAAAAAAAAAAAAAAGTTGAACGTAGGTTAACACTTCTGATTTATAGTACATCGAGCATTAATGAAACTTGATTCAAATTCTTATCAGTGTGGGTCATAATGAGGCCCGGAGGCCAACAGCCCAAGTTTCCTCTTCCCATGTAGAAGGGATTCAACAGACAGCATTTCATTGAATAATGAATGTATTTTGTCCTGTAATTTTTCTGCTTCCGCCATATAGAGTTAAAAATGAAACTGAACTGGAATAAAACTTCATTAATTCTGTTCATTTTCTGTCTCAACATGGAGTACAGTATATGAAAACGTAGCCATTTGAACCGCAAAGTTTTTTTTTTTTTTTTTTCCTGACAGAAAATGTCACAAGATACTGAAATGCAGTTTGCTTCAGTCCCTCTGCTCCTTACCAAGAGAACAAGTGATACTGAAACACATTCACTTTATTAGTTCTATATACCAGTTGACCATACATGTTTCCGTCTCTTGCGACAAAAGATACCCAGTGAAGTTGGAATATAAAAACCCCCATTGATGAATTAGAAGGACAGACTGAATGCCCTTTTCTCATACAGTGAATCCGGGCAAGACGAGTTTGAAAGGGAAATTTCTGTTGTCTACACATGGCTCCGTAATCATTACAAAGCTTCGAGGGCTCCGATAAAATAAAATGAATTCTCGGTGTGTGGGAAGTAAAATACCTGGTAGGTCACTACACTGAATCTATGACCTAATAATATTCAACATACAAAAGTGTTCAAATTAGGGGGAAGAATATTTGAGATACTCCAAACAGGAACTCATAACGATACACCCACGTGCATGCTTATGCATGTGAAGACGCGCACACGAGCGTGTACAAGCACGCAAGGCGCTGACACACACACAATATCTGTGTAATGACACGTGTATGTATATGTATGTATATATATATATATATATATATATATATATATATATATATATATATATATATATATATATATGTGTGTGTGTGTGTGTGTGTGTGTGTGTGTGTGTGTGTGTGTGTGTGTGTGTGTAGAAATAATCAACACACAATCACATGTGGAACAGAAATAAATTTCTGATTTTACATCAGATCGAACACATTGAAAGACCTGGTTCTGATCCTGATGTGAGTCAGAAATTATATATATATATATATATATATATATATATATATATATATATATATATATATATATACATACTTATAATTTGAGAGCGTACGCATGTGTTTGATTATATATATATATATATATATATATATATATATATATATATATGTGTGTGTGTGTGTGTGTGTGTGTATGTGTGTATGTGTGTGTGTATGTATATAATTTGAGAGCGCGTACGCATGTGTTTGAATATTCAGACATATAATTGCGCGAAATAATTTATGGCAGTCAGCGGCGCGGAACAATGTCAACAGGAGAGAAAGTTGAAGTTGAAATTTATGAAAGGGCTGTTGAGCTAAACTGTTCTACAGATATGAAGTGTGGATGATGTAGAGCCGCAAAGGAAGAAGAACAAAAAGAAGAGGAAAAACGAAGGGGCCTCTAAAAATATCGATGAAATACATGTCAGGTGAGAATGGTCTTAGGGCAAGAAACGAAGAGATATTCAGATTTGGGCAAAGAAGCGGCACAATTATGGAGGGCGCGTAGGCGCGTAGTGATTCAATGAAGACTGGCTGCTTCTGTAAGATGCACGAAGAAGATGCTTTCAGATGAATGGCAGAATGTTTAATGATGAAGTAGTGGATTTGAGGAAATGGCTTTGAATATGAGCACCCTCGGAAAGAGTTCGGTATGAAGGTAGAACTGTGCTTGTTATATATATATATATATATATATATATATATATATATATATATATATATATATATATATATATATTTTTGTGTGTGTGTGTGATTTGCTTGAGTTGTCTTTATACTTTACTGGGCGCTACCTATATTTTCATATGGTACTTTTTCTTCTACGTCTCCATTTAGACCTTTTATTTTATGGAAACTTTTATAATTATATCTCATAAGTGTCAGATAAATGACATTTAGAGGAATGATAAAGTAAAAAGTAAAATCTGAACGATTTATCACTTAATCCAGATCTTCCTCCTCTCGCTTATGCAACTAAATTGTCTATGAAGGGAAACAAAAAAAATATATATATTAGTCAGCCTTTCGAATGATGTATAGTTTGTGTACATCACTTCCGTCTTATATCTTTCATTATTATTAGATTCCATATTTTTCGAATTTTCCCTTTGATAATTTTCAAAATCTGCATTTTTCTCTAACTGCCTGACTACTCTTTGCTTTTCACAATAAATTTTGTGTGTATTGAACTACTCGTGTATTTTGAAGATACTTTCTAACCGCACCTGAAACAGCCCGAATTAAAATCCGAGGACGAAAGTCTTTATGCCACTGATAAGGGCAGCAAAGACTCCCTCACTGATAGGGAGAAGATTTATGGCGAAGCCCTAAGTTGTTTGCATCCATTTTTCATCCCCACGTCATCGGTTTTTAGGGATGGATGATGGTAAGAACTCAAAAGGTCAAGAATTTCGCACCAAATCATCGCCCCCTAAATTTCGGTTCATGCATAGTCTTCGTCGGTGTGTGTGTGTATATATATATATGTGTATATATACATACATACATACTGTATGTATATATATATATATATATATATATATATATATATATATATATATATATATATATATATATATGTATATATATATATATATAGTATATATGTATATGTGTGTGTGTCCATGAATATATATGTCTGGGTGTATCAGTGTCTGTACTCATACTGCTAGGCGCATTGCACGTGCATTTGCACTTGAGAATTTCTGTAGGCTCCTACATTCAATTTTCAAATTCAGCATTCTACAAACTTCCATCCTAACTAACATTATGGATGTGAAAGTGCTTAAAATATGACCTGTATTTTCAACTGAAGAAACTGATTGTTCAAGTAGACTGCGGGAATTTTTTTTTATAAAATAAATATGATAATGCTATTATTTTTTTTTTTTTTTGGCGGGTGCCAGGTTTGAAATGTAATACTTTCAATTACAGTCATTTCAAACATAATACTTTAAAATACACAGGAATGAGGCCAGTCTTCAAGGGAGGACTTTTTCAAAATTAATTCTCCAAATATACTGACTCTCCTTTGACTCACAACTTTTGTAATAATGACTGAATGCAAACACGGATGATGCAACATGAAGAAAGTGAAAAAGGCACTTCAAATTTGTCTCTCTGGGAGTCCCATTCTCTCACATCTGTCGGCTTTGCGTCTGTGATCATTCTTGGATAGCTAATAATAATTATCCTCAGTGGTCTGGTTAAACTAAGGTATACTTAACTTTGTAAGCGAAAGTTAAGATCATGCGTTTCTTGAGCGTGACTCTCTCTCTCTCTCTCTCTCTCTCTCTCTCTCTCTCTCTCTCTCTCTCTCTCTCTCTCTCTCGTGAGGGTAGTTATTTAAAGTGACTGAATCAAACCAAAAGCCACTTTTGGAATGGGGAAGAATATCTCTCGCTCTCAGATTCGGAGCGAGCGAACCTTCTCATATATTGGTATAATTCCTGATAAGTCCAATTAAATCCCCGCTGATTACTGGAAACGACTTTTGATTAGCCTCGTTTGGCCCGGTGAAGAATCCTTCAATACCCCCTGCGCAAAATACTGTTCGTCAATTAGTTGGATCTCTGTTACGTATTTTTCTCTGATAATTTTGCAGAAGGTTCTGCTCCTTTTTTCTGGTTTATCGTTAGTCATAATTTTTCATTGTTAATGATTTATTGTTGTTTTAAAGTAAACGTCTAACTCTTATGGGCATAGTTGTATAATTATATATATATATATATATATATATATATATATATATATATATATATATATATATATATGTGTGTGTGTGTGTGTGTGTGTATGTATGTATTGTATATATATATATATATATATATATATATATATATATATATATATATATATATATATGTGTGTGTGTGTGTGTGTGTGTGTGTGTGCGTACGCTCTTCTCTCTCTCTCTCTCTCTCTCTCTCTCTCTCTTTCTCTCTGTCTCTCTGAGAGAGAGAGAGGGTAGAAGGTAATACTCTTTGTTTATACGAAGGATAATGAAGATAAATGTTCGTTTACGCTGTGACCTCGACAATTCCTGATTGGTTTTCCTCCTTGATAACTGGGTCATTGGTGACGTGAGAAAAGTCTGTTTCGGATTTGTTGGCAGTTTTGATAACCGATAGTGAAAAGAAGGAAAAAAAGGCTGACCTATACTGTTCTCTTTGTGTGTGCATTCATGGTGGACTTACACATATATATATATATATATATATATATATATATATATATATATATATATATATATACATATATATTATATGTGTGTGTGCGCGCACGTGCGTGCTTGTAGAAAGTCTTGTAGTTAGACAACCATTGTGAAAGTAATATTATTTTTTAAATGAAAAAAAAATGAGAATTTACCCTGTTAAAATGCTATTGTGGGTTCCTAATTACAGTAGCACTGGATTTCATGGGTATCCATAGTTAAGGTAAGATAAAGGTACAAGTTCTGAAGGAATTAGGAACGAGAATTGTAAATGTGATGAATCTTTGGGAAGATAGGTCTGCTTAGATTTACCTTTTCTTGAAATCTGTCTTCTTCTATATCTCTTACTCAGAGTGTCAGCAGTGCTTTTTTCCATGGAAATTTAAATCTGTTCCAGTGATGAAACTCATATCGTTTTTATTATTATTAAAGTTTCGGGGATTCTTTTGTCACCATCCTCAGTCTGAGAAAAGAATTGTCAAGAACATAAATATCAGTTATCAAAGAGGTAAACCGCTTAATTTTGTTTAATGTGGAAAGGTAAGATTTAGACGAGAGACAAAAGATGACAATAATCTTATGCTACTTACTGTTAGAGATTTTAATATAAACCAACACCAAGTAAATAAAAATTTTATCCAAAATACCAGGTAGCTTAGTTATCACGAATTGTTAGCTGTAAATTAGGAGAAATATTGTTTGATGAACAGCTGAATAGTGAATAACTACAGTATATTGCCATCAGTTTTTATATCATTTTTTGTAACGTAAAGAGACTAAAAAGGAAGTTCACTTTGTCGACTGAATTAATTGGATTTTCTCATTGTATCAGAAAATAAAACCAGACATTTACGGCAGTTCAGATGATTATTTTCATTTTTGACAACCAGCAATTCATTATAACTACGCTAACTGCAATTTTTGATAAAAGGTCTTTACGTAATATTTGTTTATGTTTACATTTCCATCTTTAAATAATATATGATTATTACCATAATTGATATCTTTAATATCTTGTCTTTGTATGTTAAAAGAACATAAAGTAGATTATCTCCTTGCTACCTGGTTATTAAGTATATGTTCTTTGTTAGTCGTTTTCTCAGCCTGGGTAGGATTGAAGAATTCCTGAAACGTTGAGAATGATAAGTGTTACGGATTTTAGCACTGGTGGTCTGACTCATGTATAGATGAAATCTACGAATGTATGTACAGTATATATATAGTATATATATATATATATATATATATATATATATATATATATATATATATATATATGTATATATACATGTATATGTATATTATATATTATGCACACATATATGTATATTATATTATATTATGAGTATATATACATATATATATATATATATATATATATATATATATATATATATATATATATATATATATATATATATATATAATAATGTATAATGTATAACTTATAGAAATGATGTATCATTCAACATCATCTCGACTGCACGCAACCTATTTTCATCCCATTCTGTGAATAAAAGCAACAGTTCTTGAAAGCAAATCCTGTTCTTTATGATAATGATTTGGTTTATAAACAAGATTTCTAACGCCAGTTTTAAGACATAAATCAATCAGTCATATCAAACAAGACTTCGTTGAATGTGCCAAAATCTTAATCAGAGTTCCGGTTCTCGTTAGGGCTTTAAACGAAGCTTATCAAGCAGGTTAGTGGCAGGAAGTAAGTATATCCTGAGATAATTTGACCTCCAAGTATAGAACGAGTATAAGCAGTACGGGCGAGATTTACATTGGGGTCAAATCAGCGGTGTTTTGTTTCTTATAGCTTTTTGCCGGATGCTTAAGGAATTGAGTTATTTATGGCAACTTTTAAAGAGGTATTAAAAATTAAAAGCTTTTTCTAATGGAAAATCTAAATAAATTCATGTTTTCGTGAAGAATTGTAAGCAAACCAAGTGTTCTACCAATCCTCTGGCCAGAGGACTGGTAGAACACTGGGATGATATTTGAAGATTTTTCGTCCCAAAAGAAAAGTTTATGAAAAGAATAATTTTTGTTCTTTGACTTGATTGATTGATCATCATATCCTAATGACAACTTCAATAATTTGAAAAATAAAAAGTTTGTTTTGACATTTCAACATTGCCAGTAGTGAACTTGTAGTAAACGGGTTATGAAAAGGCAGAGGACTTACACACATAAGAGAAGTCTGTTTTATATAACTGAATTTTTGTTCATGGGGTCCAATAATTGATTATGAACGATTATCATATGTTTTGAAAATTTTTAACATAAAAATTGAGTTAATGAGTTATGGTTCGTGTAGATAATGCTTACTGACGATAATGCAAAGTTTGAAGGCTTCTAAAGCCCTCGTCCCATGGATTTCATTTTGCATTCGAACGACGCCCTCCTTTCCTCGCTCTATTATGAACCTCCGACGGGAGGAGGAAAGGAAGGGGAAGGAACAGCTTGTAGTTTACATGACATGGAAATTGTCTCCAAAATTCCTTGTAACGTTGAATGAACTTAAAGAGGCGGGGAGGGGGGTGGGGGTTTGAGTAAGGGAGGGGGAGGAGATACTGGCTGCAATTGAGTCACGAAGGAAGACGCAGGATTTTGCTCCTTCGGTGCCCCGGAACCAACAGGAGAATGAGCGCGAGCATGTGCGTGCGTTTGCCTCGACTCCTGGCTTCTAATATTGCCGTCAACATGACGTGTTCTTTATTATGTCTCTTTTCTCATTGTTTGCAGATCTACCAGGCCCGTCGGGTATGTGGGAGGCGAAGGATGAGGGGTTGGGGGGTGTAGGAGTCGGAGTGTATGTGGACCGAAATGTGAAAGGGAAGTAGAAGGGGAAGATGGATATGCACAAAGTAAAAAAATAAGAAGGTGAATGAAAAAACCTAAGTTTATTGCAACAATGCCTGATTTTAGAGATGTTTGAAATGCTTCTCTTTCAATTTCTGTTCGTTAGAAAACCGATTTAAAAAACTTCAAACTGTATTTCACTCTTCAAGTTGAAAACGAAATCTTTTACAAATAGTGATTTGTAAACCTCTTGTGCTTGACATCTCTCTCTCTCTCTCTCTCTCTCTCTCTCTCTCATATGTAGTAGTGAGTTCTTCAAGGGTGGAAATTAGGAAATTATTTATCGTTCTTATGAAAGCGGGTATGGGAGAAAAATCAACCGGTGTATAAGAAATAAAAATTATATTATAGCAAAACTTAGTTGTTTAGCAACAGAAAGGAGTGTAATGTTATTCGATACTTATAATCAGGACGACAAATTTACCCTCAACGCTTCATTCCATGAAACCCCTGTGAAAGCATATACACATTTCGACAAGAACTGAGAGAGAGAGAGAGAGAGAGAGAGAGAGAGAGAGAGAGAGAGAGAGAGATGAGAAATGTATGAAAAGGTGTGTTTGCTCCGAGAAATCAACCTTTCTTTGTTGACACGAAATCTCATGAAAATTTCCGACAGATGTTGACCTGACTCGACCTTTCCTCGTCGTCTTTGCAGAAAATTTGTTTTTCCAGAAAGTTCAGTGACGTAGTTAATTACTGTTTTATTTTGTTGGTATGTACTGAGGTTAGGAGGTTTAGTTGAACATAATCGAATGCTGTAAGTACGTAAGATTGTGTTGTTTATTTACGTGTAGATAAAAGTAGCATGTAAATAATCTGATAAAATATACTTATTAACTAAGTACCTAGCCAACTAAACTGGCAGAGATTCGGTCATCGAGTATGCATTTTTCTAGAAATTGTTTGACCGTTGACCAAAGGATTGTGACCTGCTGTTCAAGAAATCTCTCTCTCTCTCTCTCTCTCTCTCTCTCTCTCCTCTTTCTGCCTACCTACCTACATGCAATGCCCAGTCTAAATTAAAAATTGAGCAAAAAGTATGGAATTAACATGTTTTATCCTAGCTACTTGAACATCGTCGAGGGTTATGGATCTAAATTATTGGTGTTCATTTTGAGGTTATGATTCCTAAACCATGTCGTTTTGCCTGACGTCCCTTTCATCCGAAAACATACCAAATTGTTAACTCTCACCCATGGAGTGAGAATATTTTCGCTCCGCCCACAAGGATGGTTAAGCCTGTGCCCCGCCCACTCTGGAAGGATCTCAGAGGTTCCATTGTGGCGTCCTAGTTGACAGTGAGATCCTATGGGAAAATGCTGGGTCAGCTCTGTGAAAGCCATTGGTAGAGATCTATCTAGGGAATTGGATGTAGCTGAATTAACGATTAAGATCACGAACGGAGAATAGTATTCTCCATAAATTATGTATGAATCATTCATTATTTCATCTCCCGATGACTTCAGCCATGAAAAAGAAAGTTTGCATTTCATGGAAACTCAAATCCAGTAGCTTTAAATTTTCAATGAATGTGAGTATTGGAACGGGACAGAGTTGATTATCCCCATTTCTTCTTTTACGGAGCTCGCCATTACGTCCATTATAAACCATTTCAGCAGAATCTGATTCCATTGTATTGATGCCTGCCAGAGCGAGGGTTACATTAGTTTCCCTTTCTCCACCCCATCCCTTGCTGGAGAGTTGCATCTGAGGGAGTTTTTGCTTTTGCCGACAGCATAATATCATTACAGACGTCATGACAGTCTTGGCAACATTTTCCTTTTGTTTTCTTCATATTATGTTCAAAGAATAATAAGCCGAGGAGATATTGGCAATGATAATACTTTACGGCGGGATAGCTAACAGTATTCAAATGCATTCTCTGTTATTTTGGGACGAGAGGAATCGTATTATCCAAACGAACGTTTTCCACTTAATTCAGGGTTTCCGTATACGACGTTATTAAAGGCGTAAAATGGAATCGGATTCTTTCAGGTGGAAGCATTCGATACGTCCGTACCCCGCCCTTTTAGAAAGCAAGGAGACGTAGCCACGCCTTCTGCGAGCGTGCATGTGTTTGTTCGTTTCTCTGTGTGTATGTGACCGGGGGCGGGAGCACCCCCCAGCTCCTGGTGTTCCCCACAGGTGTCGGTACAACAACTTTAATCGTATAGGAGTTGTCGGGTACCACCAAAGCTTGGTAGCGAAACGGGTCTCCTTCCTTTGCATAAGGCTTTTGCGACTGATTGGGAAACAATGGTCGTGTTTGTGTCATGTTTAACACTCGGCCAGTGGTCACAGAGCTCAAGTCCGAGAGTCAGACTAGGACCCTTTTTTTAAGGATGGCTCTAGCGTCAGCTTCGAAGCCATAACGGTAGAGCTTTTGGAGCTTTCGTTGGCCACCAGCAGTTCAGTCAGTTGATGTGGCCGTGGTCGCAGTTGTATCGAGAAAATACCGATGGGAATCGACGAAAGCGTGTCCGGCACTTGCAGTATGCGTCATTATTATCACTTTTTTGTTGGTTTAATTTGTTTTACAACACACAGATGGGAAAACAAGCACGTTAAAAGAAGAAGAAGACTCATGGATGTTGCTACCGTAACTGTTTTGTAGATATTAGGCGTTTAGTCGTTTAAACTTTTCACACATTATTGAAATAGGTTGTTTTATTGTTTTTGATATAGTAAGCTGGCTTTATGTCTGCAAGGGGTCTTGTTTCTAGGTGCAAGCCATAAGGTGTTAAAATAAGGTTCATTTAGAGCATTCTGTACACTGTTACCCAGTCTGCCACTAGGCAGTGATTTGGTGCGTTCACCCAAGAATTTCATTTCCGTTAATACGCTGTATGAAGCGACAATATCAGACAACTATATCTGAGCATCAGATACAGCAAACATGTAATGAAATAAGACTTCTCATGATCACTGGGATCATATTTTACGCAAGTACAAGCTTGTGGTTAATTTGGCCTGTGTTGTATAAAGGTTCAACAGTATGAACCAGTTTAATGCAAATTTCCTGTATCTGCACAGTGAAAGACGAACCTCGTCCTTGTTGAACTTTCGTGCACATAGGAAAGTCTGTCTCTCTCTCTCTCTCTCTCTCTCTCTCTCTCTCTCTCTCTCTCTCTCTCTCTCTCTCTCTCTGCCAAAGCAGATTGACCGAATCTTGGGGGAACTGCCGAGGAATGCATTTTGATTGCATGGCTGAAATGCGTAGACAGGCAATCTGATTTTTGGCGGAATGAGGTGGAGAATTTC
>NC_089784.1:10358003-10405503 GCF_040412425.1 Macrobrachium rosenbergii | reverse complement strand
TATATATATATATATATATATATATATATATATATATACCTAATACTATTTCTTGAGAGAGAGGGAGGAGAGAGTTGAGAGCTCTACTGAAAGATCACTTTTTCTTGCTGTCGACACTCTCTTACTGCTTACTGCTTCTATTTCTGGTTTCCTCTTCAACCCTTCCCGTACTTACGCCTGCGTCTCCATCCCGAAGTGAGAAAAGTGCCTAGAACTTGAAGCTCCTTTCAGTTTGATGTGACTTGAACCGCAGTGAAAGCGGAAATGATTTATCAGGTCAACATTTTCAGGTTCGATGTAAACTATAAAAAATAGTCTTTTTCATTTTTAACTGCAGCAGAAGTCGTACTACTAATACGATACCTTATGCTAATTGTAGTTTTTATTTGTTTTGATACCACAGCTATGAAACAATTTTAGAATATGTTTCATTTTGTTTATGTAACCCTAGAACAGTTCTCTTTGTATTTTAATAAGTTACTCACATTTTTCTCTATTATTTTATTAATTTGATTTTTCTTTTCTAATAACTGGTCTCTTCTGTATTTCCAGTTACCTTCTGTTACTTCTTTCAAATGAACACGTATTCTTTGGAAGCTTTTATTTCAAGTCAATGGCCCTTGTGGGCTTGCTCCTTATGAATAGGATTAAGGGCCTGAATAATAATAATATGCTAAATTCTCATCATGTGCCTAAATTGAGGGTTCCCTCCAAGATCCAGGGAAAAATCATTGTGCGAAAAATGCATTTTGTTTATCCCTAAATATAACCAAATACATCAGAGTTGGTGACATTTGTTTACATTGTAGGAGACAGATACTTGTATTTATAACTTTCGATTATTGGAAGGTTCCCAAACCCCCGTCCCATCCCCCATTTTATTTTGTATATATTTTTTACAGCTAGTATGGTAAAGGTTACCACTTAATCTTACAAGCTCATTTTGTTTCTAAACGTCACCAAGTACTGCCTCAGCATTAACGAAGTCTTGTGTTGACACAGTTATGGGTCTGCGTTTGATATGAATATCACACATTCCGGTGAAATATGAAGATATACCTTGATGAGATTATATACAAGAATTACGAATTTTGCCAACCATTAGAAGAGCTTAAGTCCCGTATTTGTGATCGACTGCTTGATCCTATTTTGATTTCCCAAAGATTGTTTGTTGATCTCATTGCGATGCCATGGTGTCTTGATATATGAAAATACTAAGTGGAATATACTAATAATAAATAAAAGAGTGTTTAGTAAGCTCTTGTAACTCATTTCTTCGTGAGCGTTGTTGACGTCACATTACTCATTGCCGAGTCTATAAATTTTACCAAGTGAAAGAGATTTTTAGGCAAAAAAAACAAAAAGATTTTTTTATTAATAAAACGTTTTGTCCCGACCTCGCAGATCACTTAGAATTCTGGAAAGAATAACTTGTTCGCTAATTTTGACCGTGTTTATCAGTTTCAGTTTGTTTATATTTACTTCTTTTTCTTCACCATTGTTAAGGCTGTCTTAGTAGAACAGACTAAATCTGAATATTTTTCCTCTTTGTCTTTGTGTTTCAGAGCCTTCTGTTGATTGTTTGAATGATACATAAATTGCATAATGTCTGTAACAGTCCATTATTTCATTTGTGAATCATCTTTCATCTGTCATTATGTGCCCAATAGATTACATTGGTGTCTGAGGGTCAGGGAAAGGTGCTCACTATTAGCAAAAGGTAAATTAGTAAATTGGAGGAATGAGAAGCTGAAAGGTGAAACGGAAAAAAAAAGAGGCTGAACTTGTGCAGTAAGTTTAATGGCAGCGTCTGGAGTTCGCTGTTATTTTTTTATTTTGCTTCTTGCCTTTTTTATTCTCTCAGAATTCTTGCATTTTGCTTCCAGCAACAACGCTGCCAGCTTCCGTGAAGACACCACCTTTAGTTTCCCTTTAGTAAATATACTTGAAATTCAGAGAAGGACTGCGTTGCGAGCGCAAAAACAGAATAAAAAAAGGAAATAAAAGAGAAGGAGAAGAAGAAGAGAGCATTTCGGGTAGAAGTAGGACATCCTCTCCCGTAATGACGTCATATATTTTCCCCGGGCCATGCCTCCAGACCTTGGGAGAGTGGCTGATGCCCCACGGGCCCTTCCTTCTTCCGGAGCGATCGCAGCAAAGAGGAGCTGCTCTTTGAAGGTCTTGGCTTAGCACCGTCTTGCCCCTGGGTCGTCACATCCATTTGTCTTAACGATGGTGCCATGTTCGCAGTTCTCGTGCTTCCCTAAGTATTCCTCTAATTGAATTCCCTGTATGGGTGATGATTAATCGAAACCCCGCCTTTGTGTTACTTTGGTAGACCCGTGATTTTTAGATCTGCCGCTTTTGTATTTTTATAACTTTTTATACTATTTTATTTGTTACCATTCTTGAGAGTCAGGTGTCATCACTTTCGCTGATTAATTTATTCATTTATTACTTCTTCAACTCTGTCACATCCTCAGTTTTTAATTGTTGCCATAAATATGAATGAGTAAGTAACCCACATCTCTGAATTAATTATATTAATAGAAGGCTTAAAAAAAATTATTGTAGATACAATACTACTGAATTTGTGTGTGAATGTAAAGTTGATTCTGTAACATGTCTCCGGAGGACTTAATCATTAGAGATGCATCCACTGTCGTATTAAAGAGCAGAATATGCAAATTTCGTTAAATGAGAATTAAACAGCTTTCTGTGCCAGCGTTTAAGAGTTTTTTCCTGTACTTCATTCCAGCAGCTACTAGGGGGCTGGAGAATCCATTCGGCATTTACATGTAAATGAATGTTAATTATAGTCCTCTAATGAGAACTAAACATGTTTACGACGTCAGCAAATAACATTTGTAGGGTTCTTTCCGTAGATATAAGTTGAAATGTTGCCGTGGTTCACTTGGGTAATTATAGCGAATATTGGAAGTTTCATTCGGAATTAGATATGTTTCAATGTTAGATGTATAGAGTGTATGCAAGTCTTCTGTTCATCTTTTATGTAAATGGAAATGATGTCATAAAGAAGTAAAAATGATGCATGTCGTAACAGAGGTGCAGGTAAAAAAATGGTAAAGTTCACATTCTTAATAAAAAAAAAAACAGTGGTTCTATTCTAGTCACATTTAGCTGACGTGTAAAACCGAGATTTGTTGCATCAGCGTCAGACTTTCTTAGTTTTATGATTTTGTCCATTGATTATGTAATGTAATTTAAAACATAATAAGCTTTATCGTGAACTTAGCGATCTCTCTCTCTCTCTCTCTCTCTCTCTCTCTCTCTCTCTCTCTCTCTCTCTCTCTCTGTGTTAGTTATTTCTCTTCCCTCAAGGTTTGAAGGTCATTTGCAGCGATCTTGCGTGTTGTATGATGCCACACAAAACACTCATCTGCATGTATTTACGATTATTAAGCCCATAAAGCCTAGCTTGTTTTATAATTGTCTGTCATTTAGCTGCTTAATTATAACTCCCTTTTGGTTTTACTAGATAATAAAAATGTTTATACATGCCACGAAGGGTTTAAGCACCGTTTTTTGAAAATGTATTTTAAGTTTCGTATCATTCTTTCAAAGTAGACATCTTCAAGTTCGTAAGATTGTTGTGGCATAGATCTACATTATATAAATTTAATTCTATCCTCTGCATTTCGTCACACAAGATAAACATGTGGCAGGTATACATTAGTTTTGCAGTGGGCCATGAACCCGTGAACTACTATTATCATAAGGTTTAAAAATAGAAAAAAATGTTTACAAATTATTGGGTTTTGCCAGAGTTATTTCAGCATGACCTGCATGTATTAAATATACCAGATATCAAATAGCAGGATAAAACTTTACAGTAAAAGTCCCAATCTTCTGATGGAAACAAACAAGCCGATATATCAACGACGTAATTTAAAGGGCTCAGCTAAAAAAAAAATGGCTGTGTACAGCTAGTAACCAAAAATTAATTTCATACGTCATGATCGGCTGTAATGTTGGCTTGCAAATTACTTCCGTAGGAAGAATTTCTTTTATTCGTTTCGAAGAAAAATAATAAGATTGTATAACATAGGCAAAGAATTCGAAACGGACCGCATTATTTTGGGGGAAAATATGATGATTTAATACTATTCTTGGATCCGTCTGCAAGCTTCCCAAGTATTTTCCACAAAGTCTCGCGAATATTGTTTCTTTTCCAACACACCGCGACCCGATCTGTTTTTCTCCCTCGCCTTGTATTTCGCGTGCATTAGTGCGCGGGTATATTGGCATGCATTTTATCGACGGTGTATGAAGACAGCTTGATAATATGGTGGGTACGAATTTCAAGAATGGAATTTCTCTCTCTCTCGTTTTGAAAAGTAGGACTTGATGGTTCGTAACTTACAGGAATATTTATTATTTGTAATAGCGGATAAGTTTGCCAAAAAAAATAAGTGTAAATATCCAAGCCATTTTTAGGCATAATGGTGAATTAATGAATAATATTCAAACCAGTTCAACATATTTTACTTTTGGTGAAAAGGATAATTTTTTTTTTCGTCGCATAAAAGTGGTTGAAATAATATGAGACATTGGTTACTTAGTATGCGATAGCCAAAATTATCAGGCGATGGACTCCCAGCTCCGTTCATGGCTGCCAGCCTCCATTGGAGGTGCCAAGACTGATGTAAACATTTTGCATTTTATAAAAAAAAAAAGAATTTTGACATTTTACTTAGATTCTTTGAGAAACGTGCCCGTTACTTTAATCCTAGAACCTGATATATTAACTATTTTTTTAAAGAATGCTCTGGATTACTGCAAATTTCATCGACAACTTCAATTTACCAACTGGCGTTTAAAATAAACTTTTATGAAATGGTTTACTTTTAGATTATAATTGTAAACAACATTATATTTTTTAATCGCCTCCCTTTACCTGTGGAGCTTCTATCTTCTCTCCCCTAAACCTCTCAGTTTGATGAGCTTAGTATCGTGAAATTTTTAACAGATAGAATAAATGTCACCACATTTAAATAAATTTGTTCTGGCTGTATAATACATATATATATATATATATATATATATATATATATATATATATATATATATTATACTGTATATATATATGTATGTATACTGTATATACGAGTATATATATATATTATCCACTGAATCTAACATGTGGTAGTCGCCTAATATTGACCTGAATTCATCAAAGAACAGAGACTTCGGACTCTGCATGCGAACCATATCTAACTCCCATCTTGGAAGCCTTACAAGTAACTGAGGATGACACCTCTTCAATTATTCTTCATTTATACCTCTCTCGACGTTTTTACTTTAGTGTATGGTAGACAATGTTATAGCAAGTTACTTTTCTTTTACTGTTGCAAGTAAAGAGGTTTCGTGTTAAGTGTGAATCTATATATAAGTGGTAAAATATCTTGTCGATAATTTTGCTTGCGCGGTCATGGTCATGTTGCTGTTATTTACAAATAAATGAGGGAGCATGCGGAAATAGCGCTTGAACTGGTTTTCATCAAAGTTATAAAAGAATATTGCATATGCTTGGCTACCGTTGCAAGGCTAACACAGTAAATAATCCTGTCAGTTTATGGGTCGTAGAGTTTTACAGGAGCACTGTAACCAAAACTCACACGCATTTATATATAATATTATAATATATATACTGTATATATATATGTATATATGTATATATGTATGTACAGTATATATATACATGCATACATACATACACACCTACATTGTGTAAACTTGTTTATGACAGTGGAACTGTTCCTGTTTTCATCCATTCAATTGTGACATATTATATCAAGATGTTTAATTTCTCATCCCCGCTCTTTGTTAGGCTGTGAATCCATCTGTAACTTGGTTGTTTATAAATTACATTCTGCTTAAGTCAGTGTTGCAGGCATCCAGATTTGTTGGCCTGTCTTAGAATGCCGGGACTCCTTCAAGTTTCATTTGTCCTCTTCTTAGGTCCTGTTTGCTGAATCTTAGTACCACTATACTACTACTACTATTACTACTTGTTAGTTGCTGTCCTCATGATTAAATGCCAGTTTCATATGAAACATTTTTAGGTATGTGTTGGATTATTCTGATGATATATATCGTTTCTTATATTGCGCGAGTGAATATATTTTCTATTAGTATGAAGAGGAGTTTATAATTTTTATTTCAATACTTTTTCCGTTTTAAGTGAAGTCAGTACAAATTCAATGGTCGTGTGTGTGTATGGTTTTTCTTTTTTCCCTTTGCGTTGGCCAATATTGTCAAGTGTCACACGTTTGTGATATTACTCTGCCAACAGACGGGGATGCCATTCTTGTGACACTGTCACAGCAGTGCCAAAGGACCATTAGAGTCTCATAGTAGCCCTTTTTTCCCATCATTGGTGTGGGAGTTTGGATGCTAAAAGGGCTTTTAAATGTTGCCTCCGTACAAAGAGACTACATTGGATTTTAATGGTCCTACCTTGTATGGTGTGCCATTTTTGTCGCGTTTTGCAAAGTGTCTCTTGTATGCATGAACGTTTAACTTTTGTAGGAAAATGTTGTTGTATGTGTTTGACTTGCGGATGACTTTTGAGTAAATGATTTCTTATTCATGATCAGTTTTAGCACAGGGAAATGTTATATACTTTTAACTAGTACCTATGCCGTCAAAAGAATGTAATTTTTATGATAATTATACAGTTGCACCGTACTAGCAATAATATACACTTATTCACATAAGGTACATTGCTTGTTCAAGTTCAGTGACTCTAAAATATTAGAGAGTATAGGTAGAGTACAAATGGACCTTTGTCTTCGCCACTTACAAGTTCAATAAATGATTATTATATATATATATATATAATATATATATATATATATATATAATTATATATATATATATATATATATATATATATATATATATATATATATATATATATATAATGTGCACCCATGACATAGAAAGTTAAGGTAATTTGCTTTGCTGCAGAATAGATGGCATGAACAGTAATAAACTCATTATTAAAGGAAAGGCAGTTTGTAGAAGTTTTGTATGCCGTCAGAAATTAAATATCAGGATTACATTTTTGGCTAATAGTTTTTGTACAGAAATTATAGACTTTTTTTATTTGGTGTAGCTTGAGTTCGTCATTTGACGTTTTACCATTTTTTTTTTCATTATGCATATTTGAGAATACTGCGATAAATTAAAAGTACTTATCTTTAAAATTATATGAAAAACAAGTTACGATAATCTCAGACTCTTTTTTTTTTTTTTATATTTTTCCATACAGCTAAATATTCCGTGTCTAAGTATAGAAAGCTTTATATTTGGTTAACTTCAGCTTGTCATGTTTACCTTTGATTTTCTGTTGTTTTTGTTCTCTCGAAGATACTGCAATAAATTCAGGTTGGTTAGGCGTATAATTCACCAAAACGAGTATCCGAGCATGAACAGTAACTTTACACAGATCATTCAAAGTATAATATTACTGATATCAGATGCGTTTAGTGAGAGACATATATGCTACCTAGGTAGGCTGTCAAAAGAAAAAAAAGTGAATGGTTTACATAGGATTTGGTCTTATCTAATGAGGGTATACATTTTTATTTAGCAAAGGAATTATACACACACACACACACACACACACACACACACACACACACACACACATATATATATATATATATATATATATATATATATATATATATATATATATATATATATATATATATATATATATGTATATATACTGTATATATGTGTGTGTATTCGTGCGTTTGGCTATATGCACACACGCAAATGCCAGAATTAGTGTGAAGTAAGAGATATGTATGTAGTAGATGCACGACAACGTTCTAAATCTGGTATTTGCAGTATATTTTCCTTGCGTTTCTTATGTGCTTTATCGTGTGTGTGTGTGTGTATGTATGTATCTCGCAAAGCTAAAAAATGGGAATAGGGTTTACTGTTCTCATTTGTAGGATTTGTTGTTTTTCCCAACTTTTATGCGAGCAAGAGACTTTATAAAGCTGAAGGAAAGTCCAACCACGCAACATACAGTATATCATTCACTCAAGTTACTCTTCCATATAGTCACATCAGTTCCTCGTTGGACGAGTCGGTAGAGTTCTGGGCTAGCACTCAGCTAGGCCCGAGTTCGAGTCTCCGGTCAGCCAATGAAGAATTAGAGGAATTTATTTCTGGTGATAGAAATTAATTTCTCGGTGTAATATGGTTCGGATTCCACAATAAGCTGTAGGTCCCGTTGCTAGGTAACCAATTGGTTCTTAGCCACGTAAAATAAGTCTAATCCTTCGGGCCAGCCCTAGGAGAGCTGTTAAGCAGCTCAGTGGTCTGGTTAAACTAAGGTATACTCTTATATAGTCACATCCGATCGTTTAAAAGCATAATTCCATAGTGTTTGCCTTTCCAGAAATCTTCATGATTTTTTAACACAACTTCAAGAAAAATTTGCTTTTGCGAATTGTCTTCTTTCATAGTTTCTCTAAATCCATATTGTGTGAAAGAAGAGTCAAAACTGAGTGTTGGTTGTTGTTTCAGTTGCTGTAATTTTGATGTTACCCTGTCATACATACTTTCGTTTTTTCTTAAGTGGTCATGTATCAAAGCCAAGCAGCATGGTTGCATCATTTATTTTACAAGCAAATACAGAAAATACTTAAAATTTGCATGTCATGTTTGTAAACGACAGCCATTTACAGTTTGAGGGATAATCTGGGTTTTTTCTTATGTACTGAATATAATTTACTTTAAAGATATTTTATATCGTTAACAACGGTTCCATGTAATTCATGTAAATATTCTTATACATTTTAGTTTTCTTTTATAATTAATTTCCTTTAGTCCGAAGGTGTTTCTGATGTTAGTTGATATTGAAATTTTTTGTTGTTGTTGTCTAAAAGGCTGCAGCAAGCGCATATTTAACATTTCCAGGCATTTGAAGTAAATTTAGATATTACTTCTGACCAGGATGTTAAACATTAGTGTTAAAAGGGGTCATCCATTCACCAGTCAATGTCCCTATTTTTTTATGAACAGTAATTTTCTACGCAAAATATTTTGGGACGACATTATTCTTAATATACACCAAAAATATTGCAACATGATTCTTGGAGCTTATATGCAATGCAGGCTGGGGCAAATTGGATGCAGCAAATAATTCAAAGCCAACAGGTGCAAAGTGGCAATGGTATTACAGCTCGTTGAAGAAAGGCAAGCACATCCTTTTTGAGACTTAACAGCCTGTTTAAAAGTAAGAGAATAACTGATCGGTGCTTTTAAACATGCATTGGCGTTACAAAGAAGAAACAGAAGGGGCGTTGGGGAAAGTGCATCAGCTTGTTTAATGAACCTTGCCAAGGATTTCATCTTAAAAAAAAAAATTAATATAGAAGGGAAAAAAGCGACGCTGTAAGTTTGTTCAGAAACTGTGCATTGACGGCGTAGTCCGTAAGAAATACTAAAAGGTAAATGAAGGACATGCAGAATGATGCAAAAGCTTCTTCACAGGAGAGAGAAAAAAAAAGAATGGGTTATCTAAAGGAGATGTCTTTTATTCGGAAGTAATTCAGCTTAGCTTTTTCCAGATGAGTTGCATTTCATATGGAAAAACACGAACAATATCAAAAGTTATTTAAACACGAAAAAATTATATTTTCAACTGTTCGGAAAGCCGGAGACACCAGGAAACATTTAACACGTTGTTGAGAGAGCGAGCAGCTGCAATCAAGTAGGATAAGAAATAGAGCAAACTCGGGAGGGGGAAATGTGTAAGTTTTTAGATGTTTCACCAAAGAAGAAAAACACCCGAACCTCAATTGCAATATGACGATTATCAAAACGAATCGTTAGTTATTTTTATTATTATTGCTCTTGTTACTCAACATGGGTATTTATTTTTTAATTTTTTAAATTAATTAAATAATTATTTTTTTATTTATTAATTAATTAATTATTTTATTACCCACTCAAGAGGAAAAAGCCAATAGTCAAATAACTTGCCAAGCGAATTTCCAAAGAACATGAGGCTCTTGTGTGGAGAAAGAAAAATTTAGCAGAGTAAAGCAGTTATTAATAAGTAAATAAATGAAGGCGAAAAAAAGCTTGGTTAAATATATACATCCTTAGGCAGTTGTTTAGAAAATTGAAAAAAATGAAACATATCTCTCTCTCTCTCTCTCTCTCTCTCTCTCTCTCTCTCTCTCTCTCTCTCTCTATGGCAATTATTTTTCGATTACTCTGTGTATCGAGATGTGTTTGTTTACCCGCTTTCTCCGTTCTAACATTTGTATGGGTTTTAATTTCGTCTCTCAAAAAGCAGAGAGACATTTTTATACCCGAATCTCCCCCTTCAGCTCATTATCACTCGGGTCACGCACCTCGCTTGTGTTTTCTTTCCCACAAAATATTTATTAACCCGACCCTCTAGAGTCTAGAATGAACCCGACAGTCGTCCTTATCCCTAACTAGTGAGAAGCATTCTCCCGCGTCCCTCTTACATAATATCGACTCTCTTTGTTCCCCTTATGATTCTCCATCCTTCTTCTTCTTCTTCTGTGGCATTTGCATGCGAAGACTTGCCAAAATTCACAGCTGCCGAGCATATAAGGAAGAAAACATTATTCTCATGCTACAGAGAATTCGTCGTCTCCTTGCTTACTCGCTCAATGAGAGAGTGTTTTTGTTTTTTTGTTTTTACGCTATGCTTTGTTGTGTATGTTTATTTAGTACTGTTGGCCACTCATTATTGTATATATTTAGCCCTTACTATTTTAGGTGGTACCTCCAAGACAAGACAAATGTAGTAGTGAGTGCCATTGTTTTTTCTGATGAGAGCGAGAGAGAATATTTCTTTTTCTTCCCCCCGCTATTTTTACCAAGAAAGAAAATTAGTTGCTGCTTGTAAACTTTTATGTCTGAGGATTAAAGATGTACGGAGTGGGGACAGATTTATGAGATATTTTTGGTGGTATGTAGAATGAAAACGTTTTTTCTGTTTTCTTTTTTCAAAGCAAACAGAGCTCAAGTCCCATATCACGAAACCATTTCAAACTCGAGTGAAGGGAGCGGGAATAATGCTGGGCGGTGAATGCAAGACTTGAGATGAAATTTATATTTTGATGCTGCTCAACTTGAGAGGCAGCAGCGAACTTTCTTCGCCGAGACATTCCAAATCCTCCTCAGCTTTAGCAACATTGCTGACTTACCACCTTTAGGCTGAGCCTCGAAGGCATGGCATGCATGATGAAGCAAAAGTTTGTGTAAAGCCACTTTATACTTGTTCAAGTGGTTTGATTGAGTTTTATAATGGGTAAAGTCGCTTTATCCATGGTAAGTTCTTTTGATGGAGTTTCTTAGTGGGCCAAGTCGCTTGAGGCTTAAGTACTATTGATGGACACTCTGTTTTCATTATAGCCTTGGTTTTTTTCTATATTCTTGGGTCTCTCAGCTTTTGGTGAAATTTTATTTTTCTTGATATCCTTATTTCCGTTTCGTGAAATCTGATCTCCATTTACACTGAAGTTTATTCTCGTTCTATCCATAACTTCCTTTTAACGTCGCAGTGAAAGGGACCAGTGAAAAGAGAGAGAGAGAGACAGAGAGGAGGAAGAGGATGGGTCCCTTTATGCAAGACGAAAAAATTAGCTCAAAAATTGTCTTCCAAGAAGAATGCGACCCACCTGTTCAGTTTTTAAAATGAAGCTGAATGGGTTAGAGGCCTAAAAAATTTGAATAACAGGATGTTTTTTTTCTTGAACTGAAAGAACGTGTTAGACCCCTTTCCACTACTATTTTTATTTTTGTGGTCTTCTGGTGGTGAAATGAAATTTTACATATGAGAAACTGCTCCCAACGTATACTCGTACACTTACGTAATTGGAAAAGTGGGTGTGTGTGTGTATATATATATATATATATATATATATATATATATATATATATATATATATATATATATATATATATAATATATATATATATATATATATATATATATATATATATATATATATATATATATATATACACACATACACACATATCTCTATAAGTATAACTGTAGTAAAGTTCAGTGAAATATATATGTATGTATATATATATATATATATATATATATATATATATATATATATATATATGTATATATATATATATATATATACACATACATACAAGTATATATCTGTATAATTGTCAGTTAGGTTCAGTGAAATATATGAATATATATATATATATATATATATATATATATATATATATATATATATATGTCTATATGTATGTGCATAAGTCTGTATGCATGTGCATAATTATAAATATGTATGTGTTTGTGAGTGTCTGGGGCGTGTGTATTTGTCTGTTTATAAGTGTTATATCTATATATATGCCAGTCTATTAGTTTTGATGTGTAATCTTACATATATAATTCAAGATCATTTAATTCCAAATCTTATTCATTTTGTCCATTGTTCGATTTACCCTCATTTAGTTTACTATTAAATTCCTTGTCAAGAGAACCTAAATTAGAGATATATATATATATATATATATATATATATATATATATATATATATGTGTATATTATGTTATATATATATATATATATATATATATATATATATATATATATATATATATATATATAAAGAGAGAGAGAGAGAGAGAGAGAGAGAGAGAGAGAGAGAGAGAGAGAGAGAGAGAGAGAGAGAGAGAGAGAGAGAGAGAGAGGTGGGGGACGGGTTGAGCGGACATTCGTATCGTAAATATTAATTGTACAGTCCACCTAAGAAATTTGGACACAGTTTCACAACGTTGTTGTAAATCTATTTTACTGGCACACATTTAGGAATCAATGCAATACGCAATGTAAAGAAAGCCCTTCAGGTTTAAATTCCTTGGTCCATTTCTTTTTCCCATACCTTTCTTATTCACTTTTCCTGTTAGACAAATTTTATCAGGTGGTTTTTTATTTTTTTTTTATTACGTTTAAAGGATTTATATGCAAAATGTAGAGAAGACTATGTTGTAAGTAGCTGTTAACTTGTATTTGTGTCCTTATGCCATTCAAAGAGTTACTCTGAATTTATGTCCTTTTTTTGCTTGGTCATATTTTATTTTTTTCTGCACTTTATGAAACTAAAAAAATTAAATGAGTCTATTAGTTTATGTAATTAGCGCCAAATTTTCTGTCGTTTACCTCTCGTTTCCAGAGAGAGAGAGAGAGAGAGAGAGAGAGAGAGAGAGAGAGAGAGAGAGAGAGAGAGAGAGATTTTCACCTCTTCGTTTGACGTTTATTTTCACAGTTAATCTTCTTTTATTCTTTGGCAAATAGAGGGTTTTAAATTCCTTTTGGATGCTGCTGTTACTTTCATCGTTTGTCTTTTAAGCTTCAGAGTGAGAGAGAGAGAGTTTTAGATGAATTCAAGTGGATGTTGTATGTACGATCATTTTGACTATCTTTACCACAAAGAGAGGGTTGGGGTTGGTAGGGGGAAGAGGAGGGGTGCGGTCAATCAGATAGGTCTCCTCCTCCCGTGAGCTTGTTGGTTGGAGAGTCTCGGTTCTTTGGAGATGTTGACTCTCACATGTACTTGAGGCGCGATCGAGAACTCGGATTCTCGAACTCAAACGGCCGCTTGAAGGAGCTGTGTGATTGGACAACGGCTTCTCTATGTCGGTGTACTTAGCTCTCTCTTGGATGGATTGCATATTTATCTTTTCTTTTTATTTTTCACTGTTTTTCGCTTTTGTATTTTTTCGCGAAGATTTGGTTGAAGGGTATCAAAGGTGGCATAGAAGTATAGTGATTGTTGTCGTATTTTATTTAATTGTACAGTGTGGGTCAGCCTGATCTTATACTTTTCTGAAAGGCGTAATGATGGATTGGCACTTGTCAAATGGCGTGGCAACGAGTCATAGTCATCGACGCTGGAAGTAAATTATGTGCATAAAAACTAAAAGTATATAAAAAAAAATTGTTTTCATTTATACGTATTTTACAGATCCCTTCATACCTTACGTTCATACATACAATATTTTGATAGGACTAATGGATTTTTCTTGAAAACTTATTATGAATTACCTATAGGGAGCTGATAATTGGGTAGTGATTATTTGTGTATTGGTCGTCTATCACGTCCCTGTCAAAATTGTACAGCCGAGTCATAGTCACAAATAGAAAGATCAGTTAGTTGGTTCCCTTGTTGTGGATATATCAGCACTCGGATTTTAGTAATGAAGCATGGGGTTGCCCTGTTGGTTATTGGATAAAATTCCTCATTCATAACTCCAAAGAGAAGAGAAGGCGCTTGGAGCGCAATAATTACTCCGCTGAGATTTTGAATATTTGGATTATGCTAATGTTATTCATCGAGTAATTCAACCACCAGTTGTGGTGTATATGGAATTCCAGGCAAAATTATAATGAATTAATCTTATTACAATTAAACCTCAGTTTAGAAATATTATTGCAGGATAGTGATATTAAATGACAGAGTAGCAGATAAAGGCAAGATGATTTGAATAGTGATAAAGGCAAAGATTCCACGTTCATATCACAGGTATACAAGATGATCGTGGTAGAACATTTGAAGGTTAAATAAACTTTGTGGAGCCGAGATAAATAATAGGGTGCAATGTCAAGTCAAACTCAAAGATGTTACTTGGATTTAAGTCATTTACAGTTTGTCAGATTTATAATATTATTGCATTACTTCTTCGTACACATTTCGACATCGTTTTGGCAGAGGTAGATTTCATAAAGAAAATGTAAAGATTTTATTACATACGCCTTCATTTACATACGCCTTCATTTGTTTATGTTTTACCGAGTGCTGATGGAAACAGGGGGAAAAGATTAAAAGAATTGCCAGTGTCATTGCATCTCTCTTTTTCCTCGCAATATTAGCTGAGATTTAATTGACAGTTTCTTTCCTTGTTTCCTTTAACACCGTTACCCACCATAAACAAGTATGTCTTTATACTTCTAACAAGTTGTTGGGTTTTATAATGTATTTCATTTAGATCTCTCCTCGATTATATGAGCGATGATAAGTCCACTAGGAATTAAGGCTATATCAAGAGAGAGAGAGAGAGAGAGAGAGAGAGAAAGTCTAATAATAATCATAATAATTTGAAAACATTGCCGCTGGAGCCTAAATATTATGTTCCGATCATCCTTACAGCATTGACAGACCACGAATGGATTGAAATATCCATTTCTAAACTTTTCATTTATATTGTAATTAAGTTTTAGCTGGGTCCCGGTTAGAGTTTATCGAGAAGTTTGGAGGAAGTAGTATTCACCCATGTCTGTCTGTAAGTGCGCACGGTTATAACTGTCTGTGTGCATGTATACTACCATAAGTTTGAAATTGGTTGTACAAATTTTGAGAAACCCTGCTGTAAACATTAATTGGGGCCCCCTGTTGTCGATTACTTTTGGTGGATAGCGATGGAAATTTAGCAGCATTTTGCCCCGGAACCCTTTCCACTATAAAGCAAATGATGAAGTTCACTTTATTGGCCGTCTCGTACTTCTTATAATAATCCAAGTTGCTGGTGATGTCCAAGTAAACAGTTACACTGTTATTTCCGCTTGTAGATTTGTTAAGTTGCAGGATGATATTTGTATGTTAGGGAAACAATGAAACATAGTTGCTGTATATCCTAAAGAGCAGTATCCAAGTTGTCTTCACCATGACCTGACGGCGGTATGTTTTGTTTTGTTTGCATCTATTATTGACCCTCACAGAGTTCGAAGGCTCTGCTCTCTCCCTTGTGAGCTTAAATGTGTTGTAGCAGGGTATCCCAAGAATGTGTGTACAAAATTTGATGAAACTTAGCTTGTATCTTCATTTGGTAATCGTTTCGAGAGTTAACTTCTTTGAGAATTCGGTCTTGGAAGTCATCTAATCATTTAGACAGTTGCCCCCAAAAGCTGATAATCTGGGAAAGTCACCTGATGACTATATCTGCCAAGTTTCGTCAAATGATGTATTAACAACCATTCTCTAGTTGTTCTGCTAACGTCTGCAGAACTCACACAAAGAGAGATTGCTATGGTTTGCAACTTTCAAACGCAGGTATCATGACCTCAGAAAGAAATGCCTTCTTTTGAGGTTATGTTTACCAGGCTTTTCTTTTCTTGATTAGGTTATGGGAATGTTATAATGTCGTGTTTCACTCTGCAAGGAAAAAACTACTACTACTATTTTTAACAGTACCTTATAGAATTTCAACCCATCTCTGTATATGTTTTCTCGTATAAACGATTTTTTGCTACCACTAGCTGCTTGGGAAAACTCTGAATGGCAGTCAGTAAACTCTCTCTCTCTCTCTCTCTCTCTCTCTCTCTCTCTCTCTCTCTCTCTCTCTCTCTCTCTCTCTCTCTCTCTCTCTCTCTCTCTCTCTCTCTCTCTCTCTCTCTCTCTCCTGTTAAGATAGTTGCTTCAGTTACATTGCCTAGCATTTTTGACAGTTTATATTTCACCCCTTCTCACTCTTTATTCCTATCAGGGCAGAAATTGGACTTAGAGGGCATCGGGAGTGTCACTATTCATCTCAGCGACCTCAAAAACTACGGATTAGGCACTAATCTCAGTGACCTCAAAAACTACAGATTAGGCACTTAATATCTGTCATTTTTGAAATTTTATTTTTCACCCCTTCTCACAAACCCCCTCCCCCCAATCCTATCAGGCTGAACTTGGTCTTAAAGGGTATCGGGAGTGTCACTATTCATCTCAACGACCTCAAAAACAATGATTAGGCACTAATATCTTTTGTTTTCCCACCCCCACCCCTTTGGTGCCAGTGATGTCTAACCCCCACAGTATTCTCTTCCAGAGTTAAGCCATATGTATATCGGGGAGATGATAATCCCATAGAGTTTATTCAGTTACTAAGTCTATGGGGAGAACCATCCCCGTTTCAAGGAAGCCCGTCGCACCCCGACCCCCTTTGGTGCCATTGATGTCTTACCCCTACAGTATTCTTTTCCAGATAGTAAGTCATATGTATACTAGGTTTGGTTGAAATTGTTCAATGCGTTTCAGAGTTATGCTGTCACACATACATACATCCATACATCCATTTATATATATATATATATATATATATATATATATATATATATATATATATATATATATATGTGTGTGTGTGTGTG
Organism: Macrobrachium rosenbergii; assembly: GCF_040412425.1. NCBI lineage: Eukaryota > Metazoa > Arthropoda > Malacostraca > Decapoda > Palaemonidae > Macrobrachium > Macrobrachium rosenbergii. Next base: position 10,388,302 of record NC_089784.1, on the reverse strand, counting down.
TGTGTGTGTGTGTGTATGTTTATATAGATAGGTAGAGAGATAGATTACCCATACATGGCTTCAAAGCTATGACACCCTGAACTCTGCAAAAGCTTGTGTAGCAGCTTGTTACCCAACTTATTGGTGTTTAAAGTTTATGAAAGGGCCAAATGACTTTAGAGGAAGGCTTGAGAACAATTAAAGATTCGGCAAACCCCAATCTGTCGGTTGGTTATTCATGTTCTTTTTGTCAGGCTAGATCTAAAATGAACTGTAGATGATCGTCTATTAATGCTCTTATTATAGTGACATGGAATCTTATCTGTAAAGGTCAGGAGATTTCTTAATAAAGCGTAATTGACTGTAATACGGACGGTATTCCCTATCAAGAAATTAGTGGAAGGGAACAAAATTCCCCGGGACGCAGTTGCCAACATCTTTCAGTAAACATCTGTTATCAGCTCCTTTAAATGTTATTCATGCAGGAGTGTCTGAGCTCTTCTGTATAGCTGAAATGCTAACATTTTAACTAGTACCCAACATCGCGAAATAAAGGTATAATGATCAAATACCCCTCGCCACAGACAAGGCCTTACAGCGTACGAATTCCTAATTTTTGAATTTGCATGATATTATTCATGTACATTAAGAATAGGCGCGTATCATATTAATTATTTTGGTTTCAGTTGTTAGTGTAGTTGTCTGTGTTTTCAGAAAGTAGTCGATCTCCTCTTATAAAACATGAATATAAAAAGCTGATGATTTTAAAGATAATTTCGCCCCTTTCGGCTGTTAAAACAGCGCAATTTCTCTATCTTCTGGTAACAAGGGCCATGTCTAAATTTTTGCACGAATTCACAAACAAACAAACGTGTGTGTATGTATGTATATGAATGTATGTATATATATATATATACATACAAATATATACAATACATTATATATATATATATATATATATATATATATATATATATATATATATATATATATATATATATATATATATATATATATATATATTTATATACTGTATATAATATATATGTATGTCTGTATGTATGTATGTACATACATACATATATATATATAGTATGTATGTATGTATGTATGTATGCACAATGAAACGAAACACAACCGGCGAGAAGAATCCTACATGGAACCTAGAAGTGATCCGTATTTCGTTAATCGTCATATCATGTTATAGATTTACTTTGCGTTTACGTGAATGGCAATTTAAAAAATACAATTATAAATTCCAAATATTTATAGGTCGCTCTGTACGGTAAAATATTGTGATTACTAAATTAACGGCCGTTATAGGTTGAGAGTTAAAAGCGATATGTCATGATTAATATCAACGAGAGCTCAGCGCTGGAGTTGGGAGGTTCTATTTGGAAATACCAGCTTTGGTTTTGACACCCAGGAATTGAATAGATGATGTTATTATTCGTATTATACTGAGGAGTCTGCCATTATTGACATATTCCTGTAGAGAAAAGACGAAGAGAAATGCGTGGTTGCGTTTAGAAATGAAATTCACTATAGTAATATCATATATGTTTCAACTGGAAGTTGAATAGTTTTAATAGGTTTTCAGCTAAAAGGCGAGAATATAACCTATATGTATATGTATATGTATATATATATATATATATATATATATATATATATATATATATATATATATAAAGAGAGAGAGAGAGAGAGAGAGAGAGTTATGTTCTGATAGATACATATTTAACACACACACACATATATATATATATATATATATATATATATATATATATATATATATATATATATATATATATATATATATATATATATATATATATATATATATATATATATATATATATATATATATATATATAGATAGATAGATAGATACGTATCCATCAGAACATATTTTTTTATAAAAATAACTTTTTACAAACCATAAAAGATGAAATTCTTTCTTTCTTGGAGTACGGGAGGTGAACTTCCAATTTGATCATTGATATCAGTCACGGTACAGCTTTGAAGAGTTTAAAGTAGTTATTGCTTGCAGGCACCTTTAATTCGTTGCAGTAACACTCGAAAATTACTATGTTATGTTGTACGAATAGTATTTGTATAATTCGTTCCGAAGGTCGCATTTGTAATGACCAAGATGTCTTCCTTGCATTAATCTCTCGTTCGATCAGATTTAGCGAAGATATTAGTGTTATTCTTTTCCTGTCATGTTCATTTCACGACCAGAAATGGTCGGTATAATTTACCTGGTTGACAGGTCTTGATTTACACAGACGTCTACCCCTCTGACCCAAATAGATTTACATTTATTTTGAGACTGTGTCTTGTAGCTCGTAAATGTTCGAGTGTTTTTATGCTAAAAATAAGTTCAAGGCTAAACATCACCTTTCTGCCCAATGTCCTTCGCTTTCAAGATTTATGAAGTTATTCTTAACCGGAGGTCGTTGACTTTCGGATAATGTAGCACTCTTTATAATTTATTTCATTAGACTCCTTCGTAGCTAAGGCAATTCGCTGTAGTGTTTCAGTTAGCTTGTTCTGATACACTTATTTTCGAGATTTTATTGGATCGGAAGACCTATCCACTTCCTTTTAAAAAAAAATACTGGAAACTCGTACCATAAAGTATTGGAAAGTATCACTTAAACTAACTCTCTCTCTCTCTCTCTCTCTCTCTCTCTCTCTCTCTCTCTCTCTCTCTCTCTCTCTCTCTCTCTCTCTGCCCCCCTTCATATATACGCGCGGGCAAATAGTGTCAGAGAAAAAGAGAGAACCGGCCCCCCAAATAATTTTTTTTTTTTTTTAGTCGGCCGTTATTTGTAAAACCTGTATACACAGAAAATCCTTTTCCCACGTCAGTTGGAAAGACCCGCCGTAGGATGACCAGTTTGAACAAGAAGCGGGATGAGTATTGATCGTTTCCTGCGTCTGAATCATTTCCTTCTCAGGCTACTGTGACTTTGTTCTATTTTCGACAGTTTGAGTAATGAAGAAGCAACCGAGATGTATCCATTGTTAAAGCTTCGCTGATATCATCTTCAAGTAGGCAGATATGGTACCTTCCACGGGAGCTTTATTTAGCTTCCTCCTCGTGAGAAAGAATGAAGTAAGCAGATCTAAGTAATTGATTGTGACATTATTGGAAAGAGTAAGAAACCCACTGCCTCGGCACACTCTACCACACGATCCGGATTCAGAGCCAGTTCGGTTTACTTTTACGCTTCTTGTCTACTAAGTATTGATTTTTTTCAGCGCTGGGGTGAAGTTTTCTTTTGGCACTGAAATGTCACCTTTTTTAAGCAGTGCGTGCTCAAAGGCTTGGAGTTATCTTTGGCAAATGCCTAAACTTGAGAATAGAAATTCGTATGTTAATATTTAATAGAATGGGCATATGTGTGTGTGCGTGTACTTGATACGAGATAAGATATTAATAAAGATTTTACTGTTAGATAATAAAAAAAAAATGAAAGAAGAGGGCCTGTAAAGTAGGAAAAAATGAATGAGCAAGCCCTCATTATCTGATGGAGAGATAGGGCATGATACATTACGCCATCATTGTGATGAAGAGTTATCAAATACTAATGGTGAACTTGGCGTGCATATTAATGGTCTTCCAGATGAGAAGCATCAAGACCGAATAAATGCAAAGAGAGGAGACATTTTGTTAACGAAAAGATAACGAATGTTGACACGTGCTGTATTTTAAGAATAGTGAATGGTACATTTGAGGCTGAAAAACATTCAAAAAAGCTTATGGAGGACTGCACACTCGTAGGGCTCTTGATAATGGAACATGTTGTATTTAGTAAACGTATGTTTCTCTCTCTCTCTCTCTCTCTCTCTCTCTCTCTCTCTCTCTCTCTCTCTCTCTCTCTCTCTCTCTCTCGTGTTGAGTTGATGACTATATGTATTCGGCTCTCATAATCCGACTCTTGGAATGAATACTTCTTATGTTTACTAATATATTTTAGATTCAGAACATGGTAAGTCCATCAGTACTCCGCTGGTTTAAGTGACACCCGGTTGCTTATTTGGCATTTACTCCTTCTGAATTTGTGGAATGTTGCTACCAGTATGAATTTGTCCTATATTATTGCCAGAAGTAAGCTCTGTTAATGGTAAGGGTTGATATCCCCATATCCCTACCCTTTTAATAGTGAGGACTGATATTCCAATATCCCTACCCTTTTTAATTGTAAGGATTGGTATTCCAATATCCCTACCTTTTTCATGGTATGGATTGATATTCCCGTATCTCTACCCTTTTAATGGTAAGGATTGATATTCCCATACCCCTACCCTTTTAATGATAAGTACTGATATTCCCATATCCCTACCCTTTTAATGGTACTCTTAATGGTAAGGATTGATATTCCAATATCCCTGCCCTTTTTAACTGTAAGGATTGATATTCCAATATCCCTACCCTTTTTTATTTTAAGAATTGATATTCCAATATCCCTACCTTTTTAATGGTATGGATTGATATTCCCATATCCCTACCCTTTTAATGGTAAGGATTGATATCCCCATATCCCTACCCTTTTTAATGGTAAGGATTGATATCCCCATACCCGTACCCTTTTAATGGTAAGGACTGATATCCCCATACCCCTACCCTTTTAATAATACGGATTGATATTCCCATATACCTACCCTTTTAATGGTATGGATTGATATTCCCAAATCTTTACCGTTGTAATGGTAAGGATTGATATCCCCATATCCCTACCCTTTTTAATGGTAAGGATTGATATCCCCATACCCCTACCCTTTTAATGGTAAGGACTCATATCCCCATACCCCTACCCTTCTAATAATACGGATTGATATTCCCATATACCTACCCTTTTAATGGTAAGGACTGATATTCCCAAATCTTTACCGTTGTAATGGTAAGGATTAATATTCCCATTTGTCTACCCTTGTAATGTTAAGTATTGATAATTCCCATATACCTACCCTTTTAATGGTAAGGACTGATATTCCCATATCCCCACATATTGGTCTGAACTCCGTTGATTCAAGTGACAGATTCCTCCTTGATACTCAGTCTCGAGAGTATCGATCAACTTTCTCGTATAATTGATTCTTAGGAGTCAGGTCAACCTTTCGAACTAACGATCAAGGGGAGATTCGGACACTGCTCACGGAAAGACGACTTCGCACAAGTGATCAATTATTGACTTTCTCTCTTCGCTTATTATCGTCTCTTTTGCATAATAAATCTTTGTTGAAACGTTTTTAATGGTAAAAATACAAGATTTGTCAATTGAATAATTATCCTGTATTGCGTTTCAACGCATGAATGGGCAATTGTATCGTCTCTTGGTTCTAGATTTCTCAATTTTTTCTGTGCAATGAGAGCATGAAAATTGAAGCGTTCAGTGTGTCTTTGTGCTTGAGATGTTTACCAGAATATAACGTAGCAGGCTGCTTGTGATTTGTGCCATGCAATGCAAGGTCCTTCCCGTTTGATATAATTTTTGTCCCATTTGTTAGTTTTTATTATCATTAAGATAGATTTCAACTTCGAGTAAAATTAGTTTGGTAACGAGCTAATTATTTCTTTAATTTATCTGGGTGAGTTTTAAATAGTATGTCGTTGTGAAGGTCCAATAGAGAACTTTACCAAAGTTGTTTGATCTTTATTTTGTACACGATCTTTTTTCATCACTTTAATCTCCAAAGCGTTCAATTTCCATTCGATGAAAGTTATATTAGCGTGGAGATTAGATATAATTTAGCCTTAGCGAAACTTCTGGCACGATGAAATAATGTGATTCAGTAGTCTTAATATGAATACAATGTTATTATTTTTCCATAATTACATGATCGAAGACTAACGATGATATATATGTATATATTCCGGGAGATGAATTGACGTCACCGTCATAAGTCTTTTATGAAGGGCAGTCCTTTACATAAAAGCCAGCCGATTCAGTTGAGGGAGGGGGACTAGAATTGATTAGGGAATTCGTAAAATCCTATGGAGTAACAAAGCACCAGGTCGTTCAAGACGTCATTTGTAAGAAATGGAAGATTTGGTGACAGTACTATTGAAAATGTAAGATTTAAATCACTTCCAAAATATAGCACAGTGAAGTTGAATGCGCTTATTCCTTGTCTTTCCTTTTGGGGATGTTTTTGGCCGGTTGTTCCTTTAACATTACTCTTCAAGAATTATTGGCGAGGAAATATGTTCTCATAATTTTTCACACTAGCTGACAGCATTGCAGGAAACAAATCCGTGTTTTCCGTTTTTATCACCTTTTGGTTTTTCTGTAGGATATCGTGTATGAGCTATTAAGATTTTATCCTGTAAAAATTATTTTACACGCGCAGAGACGTTCATGCGCGCGCTTGCGTGAATTGGTAAACCTGTGTGTAGGTTTGTAGGGAGGTTGGATTTTTTTTTTTTTTTTTTTAGAAATTATGTATTATCAGTAAATAGTTTATTGGAAACTAGTATATATTTAATTTCATAATACCGGTTAGATTTGTTCATAAATTACATTAGAGATATCAGTGAAATATTCGTCTGGGCCTTTTACAAAATTTAGGCCATGTGGGCAGTACGTAAACCTGATGGCCCAGAAACTTTGTTCCGAGTTCGAAATCCAGCTCAGAATATTTAGCAAAGAAAGAGATTTGCCTCCTCTCTGATTCTGTAGATTTCGGATGAATGGAGTTAGATCATAAGGCTGGAAAATTGTCGTAGAAAGAAATACTCTTTGAATATCAGCTTTGAAACTATTACATCAAAATCGATACATTCCAGATTATGAGTGGCTAAAATGGCGGAACCAACTATTGGTAAAAATTCAGTCTTTATAGTATCCCTGAAGTAGCAGATCTTCTATATATGATTATATTATGCGTACCTATCATTTCTTATTTCAAGAAAATTACTTCTAGCTAGAAAATTTAAAAATTTCTGACGGTATGAACTGAAGACGTTAATACGCCAATTTAAATAATCTCGTCGGTCATTTACCTGTAATCATTCTATCAGTAAGTCGGTTGACCTTGAAATAACTGTGTTTAGTTTATGAAATACCAGAACAGTAGCGATGATGAATTTACTAATACAGTTGAAGCCAGAAGATATTTCAGACAATAGTAATAGCAAAATTTATAAGTCTTAGGCGGATGGGATGTCAGTCTCGAACAAGTTTGAAAGAGTTTTCTAAACGTTCAGTCTATTCTTAACACGATACAGTAATAACCACCAGATCATCCTTCCTTAGTATACTGGCATTGGCACTGGTTTGAAGACAGTCGACTTACATGGGTATCTCTAGTTCCCAATGATTATACTGATGGTAGCAGTGGGCCATAATTTGACCTTTAAGGCAGCGAGCCAGTGAGTGCATGATTGCAGTAGATTGCTTACATATTTGGATTTGCTGCTCAGGGAAGTAGCAGTAATTCAAAAACTTAGTAAAATCTATCGGCATATTTTCAAGCGTAGCAGCAGGGCGGTGCTCGCGTGTATGTACCTCCTCAATTTACTGTACTAAAATGAGACGAGTGCTGAAGACTGTATCTTTTTTCTTTTATTTATTTATTTATTTATTTTTAATTTTTTTAAATTTTTGATTTTTTTTATTTTTATTTTTTATTTATTTATTTATTTATTTTTTTTTTTATTTATTTTTTTTTTTTTGTTCTGGACGGTTACTGAGTTTGCCAAGAAAATGGTCCAAGGGTACGCACCTCTAATTTCTGAGATTATTGTTTTTCATTTCAAAACGTGTCTGCACTGCGTTAGAAATGGAAAATTCAAATTCTCAGTGTCCAAGCGAGTTTTAGATGAAGAAAACATCCAATTTTTTCCCGGAAAATTGCTTACTCTGAAAAAATAGAGGAATGAAAGTTAATCGACATTCCCAAGTCCACTGTAAATAGTGTGTTGATACAGGTTGTGTTTACGTTTCATTTTCCATATTACATCCTATTTGATCTCTTCTCACGAGGACATTAACTACGCGGGACTTGAAGAGGTATTTCAGTTTATAGGATTATGCTTGTAATTTGTCGAATTCCAGGGGACATTGTTCTGAGGGAGCGAATGACTGGTTTGGTAGATTTAGGAAATTATTTGAGTAGCATTGTAGTATGATGAAATTCCATTATTTAATGCTGCATTTGATGAAATTACATTATCCTTCAAGTTTTGTCATTGTAAGTTAGTAGTCAGCGGAATAATGCTGTAAGACAAAAATGTCGAATTCTGTTGCTGAGATGTCTTTTATGCCAGTCTGACCTTCGTTGACAGAAATTAAGCTTTGTGCGGCTCCAAGATTAACCAGTAATTTCTGAGATTATGTGGTCTGCTTGGTGGCATTGTGGTAAAAACCCACGTGGCAAACAAACGAGGAGAGAGAGAGAGAGAGAGAGAGAGAGAGAGAGAGAGAGAGAGAGAGAGAGAATCGTTTTAGTAGGGGGTTGCCGTAGATAGTGGATGAGTTGAAAAAGGTCCAATGCTGCCTTCGTAAAGAACACTTAAATTACTATGTAAAAAAATGTATATACATGACGATGAATATTGTTTTCTATATTTTCGTTGCTGACCTTGTACAGTACAGTTCATGTACAAGAAACAAAACCAGGCAGGAACAAAAAGAAGATTAAAATTTGAAACGCTGGAAGCTGACTGCCATTATGGTCACCGCCTAGGAAATAAGAGAATTTGTACGTGCTCGAGACTGCATTTGGTGAATAAAGGGTTTACGGAGGGAAAGGTTTCCCCAAGCCCTCAGGGCGCGTGGGTTTAGGGGGATGGAGTTGAGGATGAGAGGATGAAAAGAGAGCAAGACGTCTCATCCTAAAGAGGACTAGGTCGAGTTTAAAAAAAATGTAGCGGTTAAGGGGCGGAGGAAAGGGGGTCGCTGTAAAAGAACTGGCAAGTGGCTTGGAAGTCGGTAGAAGGAAATCACTTTTTCCCCGTCGCTTTCTCGTTGACGGGTCTTAGGAGTCAGCTTTTGCCTCCAGATCGAAACTGATTCAGACGCGAGTAACTGACTTAGACATGGGCTTCTTGCAGACGTCTAGTAGTACCTTTACTTTCTCTGTATTTACTGAGAGTTTATTATCCCGACGACGGAAGGTGCCCAATTATGTATGTGCGGGAATTCTCAAACCGAGGTCTAATCTCAAAACCGTTTCTTGGACGTAATGAACTCAACCACGCATAATTACTTTCGGTTCTGGAAGTTTTCTCGGCCGTAAAGCGGTTTTAGTGTTGATTAATGATGTTAAATTAGTTGTAAACGAATAGATAAGATGTGCATTCTTATGGAAACTCTATATATATATATATATATATATATATGTATATATATATATATGTGTGTGTGTGTATATATATATATATATATATATATATATATATATATATATATATATATATATATATATATATATATCACAAGAATGCCATTGATTTCTACTGATCACAGGTAAATGAGGAAAGTTGGCAAGTGGGTAAGGTGTTTATATTGAAATATAAAGTTGGGGAATAAGACTGTGACAAGGTAAGAAGTGAGGCCAGCTTGCTGGTCATGATGGAAGGTGGCAAGGCGCCGTTGAGTTTGAGACATTATTAACTCGCGAATGGGACGAGTCTGGCTGGGGGACCCATTGAACCATTTGTTTGAGAACAGGTCGTAGGATTAAATCGTCCGTGTATTCAGATTTCCATTAGCCTCCAAATAGAGTCATGTTCTTGGTTTGAATGGTGATGGCGGATTCCAGTCTCTTCCTTTCGTAACGAAAGCTGCTCATGGGAACTAGCGCGGCCTGATGGTACAAAGGAGCCTGCAAAATAAAGTATGACACAGACATGCACATAAAAAGATATATATATACATATATATATATATATATATATATATATATATATATATATATATATATATATATATATATATAAATGCATGTGTGTGTCTATGTATGTTTTTATAGTATTCGAGTACGAGTATATTTTTGGGTTTGTTTATAGAATCCACAGGAACTCTGCGATCATGCTTTTGAATAACCCCACCTAAATATGTATTCTAAATGTCATTTCATACAGCGAAATGTTAAATGGTCTCTGTTTCCACAACGTGAAATCAAATATATAAACGTAATATGACTCACAAAAGCAGTTCTTCGCAAGTTAACAATGTCAATAGGTTTTCAAAGTCTCGTGTAAATATGAAAATACTCCTACAGTTTTCTGCATCCTCTTGTCAGTAGTAACGAGTCCCAAAGGATGGCTCTTCTAATTATCATTGCACTGTGTTACTTAGAGAACCTTTAAACAATTCTCCCTCTATACGTCATCAGATGTCCGTAAGTCATGACCTCAAGTTTATGATAATAAGGGGGACCTCAGGCTGGCACTCCCTGAGTCATAACTGTGTCATTCAAAGGAGACCCTTTTGAAATTCCTTTTTTTATAGAATGACTATGGTTATGTAATCAGTCTTCTCTACTGGAGAATCTTACCTTGTGTCTGTCGTAGAATGTCCTCAAGGCATTATTCATTATGTCTTGTATAAGAAAAACGTATGGTGTATATATATATGTGTGTATGTATGTATGTATGTATATAATGCCTTTATGGTAATTTCTTCATTCTGTCACATTAGGGGACGATTTTTGACATCGTCTTCTGTGTGTGGGAGCAATCTCTAAATACAACTTTATTGCATTTTTTATGGTTTATTATCATTTTATTTTATTTTTAAAGAAGCATTCCTGTTCGTCTGACGATAATTGGTGTCCCCAACAACGTAGTGTCTTTGCCATTGTTCCTTGAGAAGTTGGGACCAGTCTTTGGAAGACTTGCGTTCATGTCGGACCAAGAAGTACTGCAAGAACCTCCTCCTCCTCCTCCTCCTCCTCCTCCTCCTCCCTCCGTGTACGAGGGAGAAGATGACGCTTTGTTTTTATCTTCCTGGACCACTCAAGAGAATTAAGGCAATCGCTTGAATTTGTGGGTGTGACGTGCGTTGTGGTGAGAATTGTAGCGCCTCTTTTCCTGTTGTTCCAGAGTATCATAACATGCAGCAGGTCTCTCTCTCTCTCTCTCTCTCTCTCTCTCTCTCTCTCTCTCTCTCTCTCTCTCTCTCTCTCTCTCTCTCTAAAAAAAAAAATTGCAGAAAAAGCATTATGACTTGAATTCTAATTCTAGACAGAAAATGAGGAAGTGATAATTTGTCACATCAAAAGAATGTTTTATTATGAAAGCTGTTGGTGATGATAATGAGGATTATCGGATTACTGAAATTGTCAAATGCCTTTCGGTAATGGAAGATAAAATGCGAGATACAAAGAAGTTACGAACAAAGCAGCACAAAGAATACAGTTGAAAAAGCAACCCCTAACTTTCAAGGTTGTTTCTAAATGTGATTGACAACATGGAATCAATATTCTTCCAAGACGCTTCCGTTAATGACATTTGCGTTGAATAAGAGCCGATGAAGAATCTGTGGAACTGAAAAAGAGAAGGGGAATTTTTTTATAAACGAATAATTCCCCTTGTGATTAATTGATTGAATGGCTGACATTCTAAGCTTCACTGGATAACCTAATAAGAATCAAAATGGAAAGAAAATGAAAAAATAAAACTTACTCAAACGAAACATCTTCCTAACTATGGTCATCGGTATTTCAAAGTCGACGAGTGACGTAATTGAACGAGTTTTGCAGGGAGGATTAAAACTAATCTCACCTGTTTATTCATGCGTATTTCTGTATTGGCTAAAAAAACGGAAAAATAGCACCAGATTTACAATTTAGACTACCCCAAACTTTAGCCCAGAGCTCACAAAATGTTTTTATAATGTTTTAGACACTAACCACCTTTTTTCCTTGTTGATGGGATTGGCGTTAGAAGGGTACCCTCTGTACCCAGTAATGTGTTTTCTGCCTTGAGCAGCGAACAAGAACTCATCTGAAGGAGAGCAGATAGAGACGGAATACCTTCTTAAAGGTGATATGGCCATAAATCCAAACCAGTTCAATCCTAAATGCATTTTATACACTATGTAAATATTGCCTTTATAACACCTTTTTTTACAGGCAGCTCTGGAAGCAAGAGCCATTGCCAGCACATGGGTGACTTAATCTAAACCAACCAATCAACACTTTATTTTCCACCGAAACAGGCCTGATGTATATTGGTCGAAATGAGTAGCGTACTCAGTTATTTTTATTTTCTTGATGAGTCATTTTAAGAAAATGTTAAACTGTTTTATTACTGAAAGTACAATATACATATATATGTACAGTATGTATATACTGTATATATATACATATAAATATATGTATGTATAAATAAATGTATATGTATGTATATATATGTATGTATGTATGTATGTATGTATATATGTATATATGTATGTACTGTTTGTTAAATATAGATCTGAAAACAGAGGCAGATTCCTCAATTAAATCTGTAACTTGCATGTGAAAAGCTTTCAGCTGTTTAAAATACATATTCTTTTTCTCTGTATATATATACTAAATAAACATACACATGTACAGTATATATACATACATATATCTCTGTGTTATTTAGTATATATACAGAGAAAAAGAATATGTATTTTAAATAGCTGAAAGCTTTTCACACGCAAGTTACCGATTTAATTGAGGAATCGGCCTCTGTTTTCAGATCTATATTTAACGAACAGTAAACCTGAATGCGACTAAGATTACTCAGAACAAATTAAATAGGTTCTCAAGTACACTAGATCTCAGCATATAAACTAATATAAGTACGTCTACAAAGATCTTTGTCCACTCGTAAGAGGAGTCTGAAAGTCTATGGCAACTTGAAGATAGCTTAAAAAAAAACAGATTAGAACGTGTTTAAAAACAGATTCGGTAGAAGATTAGTTACAATGACTTCCAAAGAGTGATTTGATAAAAATCCTCGAGAGAAAACGCCTATTGGTTTTATATTAGGTCATTCCTTACACAGATTCATAACAGATAACTATGGAAGCAGATCGAGAGAGAGAATTTACGTAAAAACATGTTTTGATAAAGTAGATAATCTTAAAACTGATGACACTAAAAAACATATAACAGCCCCTGCTGTTCTTCTAATATGGCAATTATGTTATAGAATATTATTAACGGATTTAACTCAATTTTTCATACTTACAGAAAGTTTATTCAGGAATGTGTTGCTTTCTTGAAGTATTGTATGTATGTAGGTATGCAATAAGATGTTTATCTTAAAGAACCTCATGCTTTCTTTTATAAATATTCAGGGAATTAAACAACATGTTTCACTAGATGTTAAGTTCTGTTATCTAAAGTGCGATGTCGGCGACAGTAAGAAATAAATTGGTTCTTTACATTAGAATATAATTTGAATATTATGAAATTTGGCCTAATCCACTTCGGCATTTTTTAGTATTAGTTTTCGCTCACACTCTTTCCTTGTTATGACACTGAAATACTTTTAAAGGTTTTTTCTGCATATCAGTAACCTGTCTTTTTTACCAAGGATCCGTCTCTCTCTCTCTCTCTCTCTCTCTCTCTCTCTCTCTCTCTCTCTCTCTCTCTCTCTCTCTCTCTCTCTCAAATATACCACTTGCCACTTTAGCCTTGAACTATCGTCGGCCTCAAGAGGAGACGCAATCCTATCGCATAACTATCTATCGGATACGCTTGTCACTCCTGTTCACCCTCAAACAAACCCCACGCCCCAACCCCCCATAAACCCGACGAGCTCCGATTTCCTTCCTCGGGAGCATCTCCCCCTCTCAGTCGAACAATTCACTCGCTGCGCTTCCGATTTCCGCAAGACGTATGAAAAGGCGAAAGTTGCGTCGAAAAGAGATTTTTTCGATTTTTTTTTTTATACTGTTACCGAGTTTTATTTTTTGTTATTCCTAACTTGTGGATTGCATTATATAGTTGACGACATTTTTTCGCGCATTCTGAGATGTCGAGGAAAGTGGCATTTAATTATACTTTCAGCGCTCTGGAAGAAACGCCTGCCTCGGGTGATGTGCGGAAATGTAATAATTATGTTCTCCTTAAATTTACTTAGCTATTTATACGAAGAATTTTTACTGCGTAGAGTAATGGGCTATGCAACACAAATGGTCTCAATTAGAATAGTCCATAAGAAAACACAAAGGAAAATCAAAGAGTCCGGTTTAGTATTCATTGATTGACAAGTCTCAAGGTGTTGTACTTGTTTGAATATCGCAGAATTTTATCCTATTGTGGCATTTGATCTAGTCTAGTCACTTTCCATATGATAAGGACCGATAACAATTGAATAAATATTTCCAAAAATTACGAAGGGAGCAGTTTTTTAGTTGAATTTCTGTATTTACGCTGAAATTTGATTGTATTTCTCTGCACTTTAGCTCTGTTGGTGCCTATAAGCCGTTGTATTTTTGTCAAGAAGGCATCAAAAACATTGGCGGCTTGCCCTCACTAAATGTATTATATAAACTGAGGTCAGGTTTTCAACAGTTCCCATGTGTGGTTGAAGATTTATCATTTTCCAACAAAGAAAGTCAAGGTGAAATCTACCGGGCGACTGGTCAAAGTTAATTAAAAAAAACCATTAAATATCCTAGAGAAAGTTTCTGAAAGCTCTGGTCGGTGCTGTCCTCTGTTTAAACGCATGGGAACGCTTAATGAGAGGCATCTATCTCGGAAAATCGTTTGGGTATGGATCCTTGTGGTAATAAATATTTACTAGTTTACATATCGAACGTCAAAGCAGATGTTTATATAACTGTATGTGAACATATGTCTTCCCATATTATAGATTTGTGAAGCTCTAATGAGAGAGAATTATCTAGGGAAATGGCATGAAGAGGAATTTCGCTGTTTGTGCATATTTCCATGTATACATACCAGGTCCAATTAACTTATGCCAATGTTGAGAAGATCAAGCAAAATGTAGTGTTGCTATAATAACTATCGACATTTATTATTATTATTATTATTATTATTATTATTATTATTATTATTATTATTATTATTATTATTATTATTATTATTCCCGAAGTCGTGGCATTGCCATTGGGAGATGCTGGAGTTGACTTTAAATATAATATATTTTTTCCTTCGTATATCCTTAATCAAGATTCATTTGTAAGTCACATTAAATCCGTAGCGGAACGTGGATGATGTTAACGCTGGTAGTAAAGGTTTTTTATACACTTCGCTCGGTAATGTTTCTTTTATGTCATTTAGAGAACTCTGAAAAATAAGCTAGTGTAATGCGAGCATCTTTACCACTTGAATCATAGCCTGTTTGTTATGAGAGATGAACCCACAATTCATAACCCTCTCACTCCGTTGACTCTTGGACCCCATTGTGACCCATTGCCACACTCAACAGACCCCTCTACACGCCACTCTGCTTTGTGCCATCTCAATCCAGCTCTTAAACTTGTGCCAGGAGAATGAGTCTCTGGCTTACGTAACGAACAATGCCAACGGGAACATTGCTACTGGGAGGTGGGTGTGTTGAATCTCATCCTTCTTCTTCTTCTTCTTCTTCTTCTTCTTCTTCTTCTTCTTCTTCTTCTTCTTCTTTACTGGGGAGCGGGGCTCATCTCTTGAAAGAATGGACACTCCTTATAAGGAAGCGTAATATTTTGTGTCTTGGATCGAAGAAACTTAGATGTAGACTCCCATATAACGTGACGTTTTTCTTTTCAGACGCCTTGTTAAATATTCCATATCCAGCCCTCTTTTAAGCCTCATTGCGCTCTCTCTCTCTCTCTCTCTCTCTCTCTCTCTCTCTCTCTCTCTCTCTCTCTCTCTCTCTCTCTCTCTCTCTCTCTCTCTCAAATTCATAGAACTAACCTGCCCATGTGTGGATCAAAAATATATGCAAGGGTGCAAAGTTAAATGGGGATTCGTGTATCTTCCAACAGCTCCACGTAAGAGGCAACCAGCTTGGCAGAGTTCAGTGTATGTTTGTTCCGGAGAAGTTCTTTCTCAATTGTTGTACTTGCCTGATTCATATCTATAAATACAGAGTATAACAATACTATGGTTTTGACCTTACGTCTAGACTGTTTTGTGCTACAAAAGGACCCCTTATCT
This sequence comes from Macrobrachium rosenbergii, assembly GCF_040412425.1. Classification (NCBI taxonomy): domain Eukaryota; kingdom Metazoa; phylum Arthropoda; class Malacostraca; order Decapoda; family Palaemonidae; genus Macrobrachium; species Macrobrachium rosenbergii. The sequence goes on along the minus strand of NC_089784.1, from coordinate 10,372,213 downwards.
ATGACTGTTTGTTCAGGTTGCGTTTTTCAAATGTTTCCAGACTATATAAGAAATTGCCAGACTTTATTCTTTTACATGAATGAAAATTCATGAGCCGGTTTCAACCACTTTTTCTAGTCGGCTTTGCTCAGGTATTCATTACCTTTTTTCATTGATCCTGAACTCAGTTATTCATGACTCGTGTGTATGTGTGTATCTGTTTTCCTTTTCAACTATTGTGATTAAACTCTGGTGATTGTTACGTTTGATATTGCTTATTATAATGGCACCTAATTGAGTTGTTCATTATTTGTGTCTCTTTATCACCAACGCGAAACTGAGGTATAGCGTTACCTACTTTTGTAGTGTTTTCGTCTTGCAATAATGGTAACAGTAGTTATGTTTTAAGAACCTCTCGTTGTCTTTTATGGTTCTTAAAATTACTTTCTGTAAAGAACTTCCTGTTTCTGCCTCCTTCGGTAGCCCTCATCTCATCAAAAGTATTAACTTTTCAGGTAGTTTTGTTTATAATGTTTCCTAAATAAATCTCTATCACCGGTTTCAAGGAGAACTAACAATATTATTATTATTACTGTGCCTGAGATAAGAGAGTAAATACCAATGATCAGTTCGGTTCTAAACATGGAAAAAATATTTACAAAAGAGCTAAAAAAAAAAAGTAGTTCAAAACATTAACAAAACAAGGCACGAAAATGAGACAAAAAAAAGAAAGAAAAAGAAAGGCGGCAGCCAGTGTGAGGATAACTGACGCCAAGTAGAAGCCAAAAATGTTTCGAGGCCCGGTAGTGCAACCCATTTCTCGAGTTTCTGTTGACGAAGCTTCTCTCATAAAGGAAGTGTATATTGTGGCGAGGCGGCTTTCATTCCCGCGCCGGGCTATTTCGTCGTGAAGTTCCTCTTTCACTCCTTTATGGGCATTTTGCCATCAGCCGCGGCGCAGGTGCCGCTTCGGCAGGCGCGTAGTAAAACACCTCGTGCACCTTTATGCTTCCTAACCCGTCAGGGATGGAAGAGGATGAGTAGCACAAGAGAAGTGTTAACATAAGGAAAGGAACAATATTGATCTGCGGAGATGGAAGTTAGTCCGTAACCTCTCGGTCCGAGGTGTAACCATTGGTTTTATGGTCCAAGTTTTCTCTGTAATACTTTCTCTCGAGAGGATCACTTGTACCACAAATTACCAAACCCTACAGAGTGAAATGCCTTCAAGAGCTCACTCCAGGTGCGGCACCGAATAAAGTGACCAAGTTTTCCCCCTTCATTAAAAGATAACAAAGGGTTTCATATATAAATGCTCCCTTTTCATAGTAATGAAGTAAAGTCCCATAATATACCAACATCAGATCACGTATGGATTTACTAACTGGAATGCTTAATTTAATAATGAAAGGTTTTAATATTTCTTTGGTTTGTAATTAGATATTATTCTGCCCATGCGGTCATTTTAATCATGCAGTTTTCCGAGCCATAAAACATGTGCTCTCTCCCAAGCGGCTCATTTTATACAATTTCCAGCATTTTATGCTTTATTGCGTACTTAGTTGTGTGTGTATCTTGTATGGCCCTGCGTCTGCATGAATGACTGTTCTAACAATTTTAAGCTTGACGGAAGTCGCTAATCTGCATAATATTTTTTTAAGGCATGTCACTTTCTTATGTATAGTGTTTTGGTATGAGCATTTTTAAAATCAGATTCTTGAAAGAACCATCAGAATCGTTTAGAAAGCAAATGCTAAAATTACCGACGGCGATTACGAACGATAAAAATGTTTGAACTATTAACAATAGCCTTTCTTAGTTGGCAATACTTCTTGCAATATTCCTAATCTCTTGTATATACTTCTTGACATCTTCCTGTATGATAAGGTTTCATTAGATTTTTTTTTTTATAATTGCAAATAGTTAACACATTCGATAAGAGCTCTCTCTCTCTCTCTCTCTCTCTCTCTCTCTCTCTCTCTCTCTCTCTCTCTCTCTCTCTCTCTCTCTCTCTCTCTTGTTCAGAGTAGTTGCATGAAGTGTATATATCGCTTGGGAACAAATGGAATTGATATCAGACCATGAAATTTGGAATAAATACATCAGTCATCCTTTTTACACAGAATAATCAGTTACGTACGCTTTGGGCATATGCATTTTTAGAGGAAATGGGAGATTTAATTTGCAGTTGAGGTATTTTTATAGGAAATGTGGGATTTAATGATAATGCGTGCCCCATATCCATTTATATATTGAAATGCACATTTTTTAGATAACACAGAACGATGTCATTATTGACAATTTTTAAACGCACGTGAACGATTTACTCTTCGATGATATTGCCTTTATGTCATAATGTGGAAGGAAATTCGTATTATGGTTGTGATAAACCAAAATGTTTTAACATCAGAGAGTATATTGATTGAGAGAGGAAAAAGTGGTTAATGATGAGGGGAGGTATTAGAAATATATAGAGAAAACTAAGAACTGTAGGGGAAGAGGGATAATTTGTTTTTCTTTCATTTACTTACGATTGTTTACTTCTTCAAGTGAACCAGAATTAATAGTGTTGAATCCATTGCGAATCATTTTTATCGTAACATATCCATGAAACTTCACGAAGGTGGTTAAACTAACGTTAAAAAAAAATAAAGACCATTCAGTTTTTAGTGTTTGTAATTAAATATACATTGCTGACGCAAAATCCTTTTGTTTATGAGATGTATAAGTGAATGATTAAACAATTATTACCAATTTATAAAGGAAACATATATATATATATATATATATATATATATATATATATATATATATATATATATATACATATACATACGCAGTATATATGTATATATGTTTGTATACAAATCCATATACGTGTACGTAAACAATGGAGTTATATTTCAAGGGGTACGCATCCAAAAACTTGTTTTCACTTTCGCCTTCTCGGAATGGGATTGGTTCACGCGCTTTGTTCCCAGCGGAACTTAATTAGCTTCCGGCTGTTCTAAATTTCCTCTCTCGTGTGCTGTTCTTTTGTTGGTTGCTAATCACGCTTCCCTCTTTCAAAAGTTTCGTCGGCAGATAACGATCATAACTTTTCTCCACCGTTTGTATTGGAACTGTTGGGATTTTATAATAGGCATTAGTTCTAGCTCTTTTTTTTTATTTTTTTAATATGCTCTTTTGAGAGCCTTTCTCTACAAACGTTCTAAACCACATTAAGAAACCTTTTTTTTTTCGTGTGTTTGGTTATAATGTCGAAAAATACCAACGAATCCTTCAAAATGTTAAGGTTTGCTAAATGCTTCTATATTTAAGTTTCCATAGCTAATAAAGGGCGGTGTCACTGGAACAGCTCTGCTATTATATTTCATCATCTTGCTGATAAACTTTGAACCATCTAACTAGTGTTGCATCATAAGTTGTTACGGAACTGAAGAGACGGGTGTTCCGCAAGGTTATGTCACCTAGGTACATTCTTGCATGACCTTATTTTTCCAGTAAGACTAGGCACTTAATAGAAAACTGCTCCTGTGACTCTCCGTAAACTTACAGTAGCATCAGCTGAGAAATGACGTTTGGCCAAAATTACTTAAAACACCTATGAAAATTCTTTTACGAAAACCCCTGATACCCGGGGGCGCCAAATAATTCAATTCTTGGACCGGTTGGAAGTGTTCATTTCAATACAAAATGAATCAGTCCGTTTTAATCCAGTTCTATAAGAATTTGCCTTTCAAATACCTAATATAATATTATAGTGTTTATTTTTTTTGCGGTGTTATCTACACATTCGTAGCTTAATCTTGTTAATGTGAATATTTTATATATGTATGTATGTGTATGTATGCATGTGTGTGTTTGTTGTTTGTATGTGAGTGCGTACATAAAAATTTGGTTATATAATATGAGGAGGAAGAATAGCGCTCATGCACAAACGCGCCTACAAATACGCACAGACACTTGTATATATATATATATATATATATATATATATATATATATATATATATATATATATATATATATATATGTATGTATATATGTATGTATGTATATATGTGTGTACGTGTAAAGAGAAAGAAATCATTTATTTGTCGTTACAATCCCATAGTCTTATCCACTGAACATTCATTCTGAATGCAGCAAAAATTATGACACTGCCATGAGATGAAATAAATATTTCCTAATGTTCTTCGTAAAGGAAAACTGATAATAAACAAGAAACACCACTTTGAGTAGAAATTTAAACAACAAAATGGAAGAAGTGGAGTTTTATTATTATATGTGCTGACGAGTTGTTATACGCGACATTTGGTAAAGAAAGTGTGGGATTTGATATCATATTTATGGACTAGTATGACACCTCAGATGGGAGGCCCAGGGAATGCACCATGTTCAGTTCAGTATATAGTTTTATGCATTGTGAGTGCTCTCTCTCTCTCTCTCTCTCTCTCTCTCTCTCTCTCTCTCTCTCTCTCTCTCTCTCTCTCTCTCTCTCTCTCTGCGCATGCCATCAAATTTTTCAGAGGATGTTGCTTTCCTATCTATAACTCTCTCTCTCTCTCTCTCTCTCTCTCTCTCTCTCTCTCTCTCTCTCTCTGCACATGCTCTCAAATTTCAGAGAGAGAGTAGAGAAAGAGAGAGAGACGGATTGAGGGATGTTGCCTCTCTCTCTCTCTCTCTCTCTCTCTCTCTCTCTCTCTCTCTCTCTCTCTCTCTCTCTCTCTCTCAGTAGAAAGGCAACATCCCTCAACCCGTCTCTCTCTCTTTCTCTACTCTCTCTCTAAAATTTGATAGCATGTGCATTCATTCATTTGCTTTGTCAGTTGTTTGCCATTTGCTCTTTTTTCAACTTCTTGTGAATGTAGGTACGTTTATTATTGTGAGGGTGTGAAGCTTCTTTGTGTGTGAGTATGTTGGAAATTTAATAGGAAGTGCAGGCGGATATTTGCATCCTGCCTAGCATTTGTTTGTAATTTTTCATTCCTACTAAGATCGTTTATATTTTGATATATCGGTAGCTTGTTTTAAGTTAAATTCACGGGTAATTACTTGTACAGATTGTGTGTGGTTCAGGTCTCTCTTAATTGTCAGTCATGGTTTGAATGCATTGTAAATCTTTCATATATATAATGACAGTCGTTTGGTAACTTCAGAATGAGAGCTTAGCTTTCAAACTTGAGGTCTGATACTTTTAGATGTTTTAGACAAAGTCATTATGCTACAATTTTGAATTGTAATTAAAGTGTCTAAGAAGATTCTATTCAAAAGGCTGTTTTAACATTTTGTCACGTGGAGCGTGTGGTGAGCGTTATAAAATTGTGCATATTTTATATTAGTCATTAATAGGTTAACCTTTTCATTCAATTTAATTTTCTGTATAGTTTTTAATAAACACGTTGTGCCATTAGAAAGATGACAGTGTTATAGGTGTTCTGTCATTCTGCTTAGCTCTCTTGCTCTAATAACACCACTCTGATATTTTACCACTCAAAGTCCTTTGCCTCGGATACCTATCCGGAAGCTTTTCTGTTGGCCTTATCTGCGCTCTTAATTCCATCCTCAGAATCTCACATCACATACAAACTTTCCTCTTCTTGGAAACGGCTTTTCTCTTCCCGTTGCTGTGCGGCCAAACTCCTCTGAACTTGGATTGCTCTTTTCTGATGGCGAGATCTGAATGTTGAAGTCCATTCGAGGCCTTGTCGGGAGCAGTGCTATCGTCCTGGCTGTGTTTCATTGTGCTCAGATAGAAGTGTGTATTTTTCCCTTTTCGCTAGCGTTGAGAGAGAGAGAGAGAGAGAGAGAGAGAGAGAGAGAGAGAGAGAGAGAGAGAGAGAGAGATCATGGGACGACTATCGTATCTCTCCTCTCCCAAGAAATTCTTCGATTTATTTGCAACCTTAGCAGTATGGATGCCAGTGACTTTATGTGTATTGCATTTTGCAAGAGAGTTTGGATTTTGTGTGTTTTAAAATAAACTTAGTTTTCTTTACAAATACTTTTTTTTTTTTTTAATTCGAGATGCTAACAGATTCCAGACTAGTCCTAAAATAACCTTCTATTTCAATAAGGTGACTCTGAAAATAATTTTAGAGCAGTTTCATGATAGAGGCCGTCTTATTCTGTTTCATCGTTGTTTACGCTTCTTCAGACGAATAGGTAAAATTTCTGAATTCCCAGGTAATGGTACTTTGCTGGTACTCATATCAGCTTACAGAGGACTTAGACAATTACGGAAAATTCCTTCTTAATGAACTGCCTTAATGATTACAAGAAAAAGAAAATTTCGAGGCAAGTCTTAGCCTGGGAGATTGTAGTAATGCCATAAATGGGAGAGGCGTAATCGAACTTGGATTTTCTCTGAATCTTAGATTTTCTTTGAATCTTATAGGATCGTTGTATAGACGTGACTGGAATTGCGCTTCCATATCCTGGGTTTCGGGGTAGGACTGTGGTGTCCCTTTTTTGCCTCCCAGTATAGACACATATTGTTTCTGTAAGACGCTTATGGAATTTGTCGGTGGAATCAGATGGGATGGGGATCCAGAAATCTCTTATCATACGTGATTTCTACTTTATTTTCTTTCCAGAAAAGATATCGGTCTCAGTTTTTTTTCCTTGGTTTTGTTAAGATTTTTAAATGTAAAATAATGTTACCCTCTTGAATTCCAGGGTATAAGGAAATTATGACTTCAAATTATAAGTACGCGTATTAATTACAAAAATCATTCCTTGTAAACATTTGTTTAATGTAGGTGTAGAAAAACAATCAAACGACTACTGCATAGATTAGCATTGTGCGTTACTAAAGATGTTTTTAATATCTTTCATTGTAAAGAGTGAATTCATTAGGCCCTCTTGGATGAGTTTCATTTAATCGTTTACACTGACTTTCCCAGTGATGCTCATCTCTGAATTATTCGAGAAAGAGTTGTAAGTCACCAGTACCCCATCTTGCTTGGAGACAGCATATGGTCTGTTTTAAAGGATTAAAGATATCAATTTCCGTCATTTGATGATGACTCCACTGTTGGGGAAATTATCTTGATAGATTATTGATGTGGTAATTTAAGCCGTTCACGTATTCCACAGTTACGAAAATAAACCATCCGCTACTTTTCGCTTAGTCTACATATGCTGTATATATGCATGTGCGTGCGTGAGCTTATAGTACAAGCAGGACTAAAAATCTATATCTTTCGTACCATGACCTAACATGACATCCTCGCAGGAAATGAAAAATCCTCAGCTGTTACCAACAGTGACTATGAAACAGCTGTGCGAAGTGAAATGAATAATACTTCCCTCTAATACCAGCCTCTGTATTAAATATTGTTACCGTAATATTATTATTATTATATTATTTGATGATATTTATGTCCTTGGTGTCTGTCAGGCGGTCAACAGTAACAAAATTACGTACGTTTTGGATTTTTTTTTCTGTCAAAAATAATATTAGCATAAATTTGGATCAATTCTCTCTCTCTCTCTCTCTCTCTCTCTCTCTCTCTCTCTCTCTCTCTCTCTCTTACATTTTCATGGTGAATTCTTTATGTTATTTCTCTTGGCACGTGTCTCTCACTATCCCATCATTTATCCCATAATATTTTAATCATACATCTTTCCTTTTTTCTTGTTCCCTCGTCTCTCCTACTCTGCCTTCCTTCTCTCCTAACATCCCAAAAGTGCACCTTATCCTCGTTACTGTTCCATTCGTCTGATTTCTTCCTCGTCGTTTTCCGTATTCTCATTTACTTTTTCGTTTCTCATCCCTTTAATCCCCTCCCTCTTGCTCTTCAAATATTGATTTTTGCCTTAGGCCAGAGCAAGAAAACACCGCCTAAATAAATCCGGAGTGGAGATACCACCGATCCCGTGTCCGATATAATGCTTCCAAGCACGTTTTGATGCGTCGCTGTTGACGAGTTTTTTTGCTTGTTTTTTAAAGGAGAGGGGATTAAATTTACATCAGCCATAATACACAGACACACACATATACACACGTGTGTATATATACACGTATATATATAAATATGTGTATATATATATTTACAAAAATATGTACACTAACTATATATATATATATATATATATATATATATATATATATATATATATATATATATATATATATATATATATGTAATCTAAGATGACATTACTTTTATCCAGAATCTAGTTTTGGATAAGTTTAATTCTTAAAGTATTTTATCAAGGTAACTGTCTTTATTGTAAGCTATTGAGAAATAAATTACGACGCTTTTCCACTTTTGTCACAAACCAGCGCTATTCTGTCTTGTGGAAAAACCTGTGGCATGGATAACCTTGTGAAGACTGAATCATTAAAAAGTAAAATGTAGTCCCAAAGGGTAGAATTTTTCTGTATTGAATAACAATTTATATAGATGTTTTACAGCTCCTTTGTTTGTGCTGTTCGTGTACCCAACACCGTTGTTGATATCAACGTTCGCAACTGGTATTGAAGAAAATGAAGAATGTAATTATTTCTGATAAATTCTACACAATAGAACCATGTTAGAGCAAACAGACGAGGAAGGGGATACGAAGGACATTTCTTACCCAAATGGTGATAGAATTGTTTTTGCTGTGGATGCCATATTGGGAATTTAAAGCAGAGCGCTGGTTAGGCTATTTGAAATCAAATTACTTTTCTGATGCTATTCCGTTTTCTTACAAAATACAATGAAATTAATAAGGGTAATCGCGCTTTCAGAAACTTGCAGCAAAGGCGCTTTGTGGAATTTTAATTTACAGTAATGTCTTGTAAAGGGTTTACTCTGGTATTTTAGTACTAGCAACCGTTTCGCAGTTTGTTTTAAACTTTAAAAAAGAACTTTCGATCCTTATCTATTTTTCTATTTCACTTTTCCTTTCGCAAAGGTTCTTGAAAAATGTTCCAGTTTTCAGCGTCACCATTAACGATAATTAGTGACAATAGCCAGTACGAAATGGTTGTGATAAAAAAAACCACCTTCTAAGATTCTCTCTCTCTCTATCTTTCTCTCTCTCAAAACATTTTTATCGAAAGTTGGAATTATTCATGGTAACATGTATCTTTCCGCCGTTCTCAGATACTAACCTTCATTTTTTTTTTTTTTCGACGTTAATGGAATTTACCGAGCTTTCAAATCTTCTGCGTGTGACTTCACCGGCAATGCTGTTTTTAGTCAGTGAAAATATGTCAGTTATATCAGTTATGCCTATTTTGTGCGTCAGCTTTCCATTGCTTCCGAATGCGCTTTTTGCCATAAATAATTCAAAAGGATTCGTCCTTTGTGTGTATGTTGGCTTTTCGTGCCTCATAATGAGCCGTTCCTTATGAGGGATGCTGAGTCCCAGTTGGTTAACGGAATTTACAAAGATGACAACTCCACTTTTGAACAGTTGTAAGTTCAATCATTCGAGAAACACGCTGAGAGACTAATCGAACTCGTTGCCACTTCCGTTTGTGACCTCTACAAGGTGTATGTGGGTGTCAAAGCCTGATCGGCGTCAGTGACCCTGGCATTTGTAACGCCAGATCACAGTCGGTCAAATAATTCCATCAGCATATTCAACGAGACCAGTAAAAGAAGTGCATTGTCTAAATGATTTCATCCTAATAGTTATCAGTAGTTTGCTGTCACATACACGAGAGACATTGATTTTACAGCCCTTTTAATAAGCTTGACATAAATCTACAAGTTGTGTGTGTCTGTTCTCTTACTGTTGAAGTTTTACTGATGTTATTGTTGAGACTAATTTGCATAGCGGCTTCTGATATGATTTCCGGTAAAAGTTTTTCTAAACGATATTTTTGAGCTGTAAAAATGGTTATGTTTCTTTTTCAATCACACTGGCGTCGATGGTAGATGATGTTGGGATGGCAGTGTATGTCCAGACAATCATTCGGTATATCTTCAATCAACTCTTAAATCCCTTAACTCTCAGGATAATATCCACCGAGTCCACAAAACGCAATACAATTTTCTCGTGTTGCAATGTAATCTCCCCCTCCCATCCTTATCCATTTTTCTTTGAAATGTAATTCCTTCTCTCATCTCATTCCATCTTTATTGTCTATATAAGATCTTGCGCGTTACCGTCCTTTGAGTGGGAAATCGATTTGTGGGTGTACACTTTCTCTGCCTCTTCTCCTTTCTGGCTAGGAAATGAGACATTCTCTCTCTCTCTCTCTCTCTCTCTCTCTCTCTCTCTCTCTCTCTCTCTCTCTCTCTCTCTCTGCCATCCCATGGAATTCCTTTTCTTTCGGGGCAATAGAGAGATGTGGGTAAAGGTCACCGAGCTATAAATACAGTGGAATCCATAATCGTTTGATGGAATCTCTCTCTCTCTCTCTCTCTCTCTCTCTCTCTCTCTCTCTCTCTCTCTCTCTCTCTCTCTCTCTCTCACTTTAATATACGAGCATAGGCAGTAATGATAATGATATAAAAGACACAGTATTGCATTACCGCAGTTAAATATTTTACTACAGTAGGTCATCCTAATCCATATTTTACATAAAACTGGGATTTCATAACCATCTTTTCTTGGCACTTACATAACCGCATTCAAGAGAGAAATGGGACATTTGAAGAGCCATTGAAGATAACAATGCCAAGGAACAAAAAGAAAAGATAAAGATCTTCCGCCGTCCTTCTAATCTTCCAGGGCGGCCAGAATTCCTTTAGAGTCGCAGAGAAACTTGAAGATATCGGAACCAATTAGCGGTCTTCATCAATTCTGTCTCTTGAAATTGATGATAGAAACTGCCAGGTCTCCTTCCACCTTTGTTCCCGAGAATAATCGGGAAGGTTTTCACCGTAAGGGTGATCAGGAGAAAAGTTCATCACGTCCGTCGGAAACCTTGATTGCTCTTTTGGGTTTCGTAATGTTTGGTAACGCACGATTTCATTATACCCACTTTCTTCGTGTTGTATAAAATGAAACTCAAGTCCTCGATTTTGTGGTTTGATCAGTGTCATGAAATTCATTTCACGCCAATGCTAAGCTTTTGACACAATTATGTTTGTACTCAAATCAACTTTTCATTATGCCATTGGCCTTTGCTGTAATTATATCCAGTCTCAATCTACTTTTTTCAGTTTTACGGTTATAATGTATTTGGTCTGCTTTAATTAGTAACGCCCTTAATGCTTTTTAATCATTGCATGAAAATATTGGTTCCCGGTACACATTCTTGCGTGATGTCCTGTAAGATAGGTAGAGAAGATGATCTTCAACATTAAAGATGAAGGTTACTTTTTACAAGACTGCTTTGATACTCTGGAATTCTTGAAGAAAAAAATTTCAGCGAGACATTTCTTTTGCGAACTGAACATTTACGAGTAGATTTGAGTTATAGAAAGCCAATGTCATGAATAACTATTTCGTTTTTAACTTTTAGTGAGATATGAATTCCTATTTTCAATTATTTTTAATGTTAAAATCTCTTCTGAGTAAAATTGCTTAGAATGATCTTTCGCAAACGTTCGTTTAAATAGGTGAATAAGGCAGTGACCGCACACACATATGTATATATATATATATATATATATATATATATATATATATATATATATATATATATATATATATATATATATATATATATATCAGATTCACACACACACACACACACACACATATATATATATATATATATATATATATATATATATATATATATATATATATATATATATATATATATATATATATATATATAAAGATAAAATCACGAAGGAAATGGAAACACTGGAGTGCTGCGAGGCCTTTCGACACTAGCCCTTTACTTAGCAGACTGGTGTCGAAAGGCCTCGCAGCACTCCAGTGTTTCTTTCTTCGTGGATTTTTATCTTTATTTATATATTCATCACGTTCCATATTTTCGTGATTCAGTTATACATATATATATATATGTGTGTGTGTGTATGTATGTATGTATGTATGTATGTATGTATGTATGTATGGATATATGTAAGTATGTATGTGTGCCTGTTAACGTACGTTATGCGCTTATTTTACGATGTCTGTATTTTTAGCCATGACTTCCCATCGTGCATACCGTTTGTTTACATTTTACCCATCCATCTCTTTATAATCCCCCTCGCAGCTATTTTTTTATCGGTCCGACCGATCCCACTTGAAGTGCGGGCGTGTGGCCTTTGGAGTAAATCCATTCATTCATTCTTTCTTTTGCGTTCGCCTTTAACCCGACGACAGACCATTGTCATCTTTAATGAAAGGTGAGAGAGAGAGAATCAGCTGATTGCCCGAGACATTTTTCGTAATGCCGTTATCCTGGCTTTGTGTAAACACCTAGTTTTATACCGCTCATAAACAAGTTATTTTAGACGGGTTAGTCCGTCGATTAACGGAGAGTTTGATGCCTCCGCTGGAATGCTGTGGTGTCCGAGTGTTTTGGTGGTTGTTTATTTTGTTGTGAAAGGTCTCTGGCTGAACTGCTTCAGTTTCTTGAGCGTTTCAGATAATGTTTTAGTGACCTTTCGTAACGTCTTGGTAGCAGTATCGCTTATAACTTAAACGGAACTAATCTCAGTTTTTTTGGAAGCAATGACAAATGACGCATAAGTTCTTGAATTCGTTGTACGCTCAGATTGTAACTGGAAAGAGAGTATAATTCGTAAGGGAGTGCAACGGATCATTGATTTTAGAAGAGTAAATAGAAGTAAAACAAAGGAAAGAAAAAGTAATCAGTCTAAACTTACTTTTTTTTTTATTTATAGGTTGTAGTATAGTTGACATAACTGAACAGTAAACAAGTATAGAGCGTGGAATGGTGAATTGAAGTTTCGATGGATTCTTTTAGACAAAGAGCAAAGAAAGACAAGTCACAGTGTAAAAAAAAATAAGAGTACTGATATTCACCAGGGAAATGAGATTGCTCCGTATGAGCAGTGATCGATGCTTTTTTCCAGGTTGAAATTTGTAGCCGGTTGCATTTACACCAAAGATAATAGGTATTCAGGGGCGTTATATATGTACGTACTTACACTAATGTATATATATTTGTGTGTGTATGAGAGAGAGAGAGAGAGAGAGAAATTACTGTTTTAACAGTTGAAATTTTTCAGATGTATTAAAATGATTAAACTATGCTACGTGAAAGTAAATTTAATCATTGTTGGATTTTTTAGTCTTACTACAGGCGAATTATCTAAAAATCATACGGAAGAGTAACAATATGCTACACAGGAGAGTGATATAAAATAGTAAAAACAAAAAAAATAAAATAAGCTATACAAGAAACAGCTTTATCAACTCCGATGGATGCAGAAGTTCCGATGAACGAAGGATGTCGAATAAAAAAAAGATAAATAGTTGAAAAAAAGAATGAAACTGATCCAAAATAAGTCCTGTAGCGCGTTCTGTCCGACTTTCATAACATGCCGTGGAAATTTTTCGGTGTGAGAACAACCAACTCACCAACACCCCGAGAGAGATGAATATTTGAAATTGCATGTCAAGAGCTCGATAGTGTTTTTTTTTTTTTTTATGGCATCGGGAGAGATGGAGAAAGAGAGAGAATTTTACTCGGTATCAGAGAACGCACCTCACCTGTATCGAGAAGAGTCTGGGCGTAGGAAGGTTATTCGAGAAATCACCCTTCACAGGAATTGACTGAAATATAGAACGTTTTAAATGCCAGTGACCGGGATGATGAACAACATATCGTCATAAAGTCCCGTAGTATAGGACACGAAGGGGCAGGCAATTATGGTTTTTGGATTAAACTGGAGTTGCCCAGGCAAGCGGTCTTGCTGCAATTGCAGCCCTCAGGGTACAATATAAGCGGTTTTTTTTTATCGTAGGAAAGAAGTCAATGCCATTCGGTAAAAGGGCAGAAATAAATCTCGGCAAAGGGTCAATGTCAGGCCAGAGAGAGAATGGTTCTTTTCTGATTCCTTTCTCCTTTGACGATAGCAAAAATGTCTTCAGTTAACAACCGTTGCTGTCACACTGTGATTTGTCAGTGCTCAAGACGATGATCATTATCTGTCTCATGCAAATGCTAGAAGGCAAATTAGTTAACTGTTAACTGTGATTTTAGCACTTCACGTCATGTGTAGCCTTAAAGGCGATGGTTAACTTGGGTATGTAGCAGAGAATTGATAACTTTGGCCTTCAGTAAATTTATGATCTGGTGTGGGTCGATGACATTTACAAGGGAGGTATTTTTGTATGGAAATGTCAGTTCG
>NC_089784.1:10290503-10353003 GCF_040412425.1 Macrobrachium rosenbergii | reverse complement strand
ATATATATATATATATATATATATATATATATATAATGGGAAGAGCGGAGTCACATCTATCGTACCTCCAGTCGCCGCCCCCAGTATTGATTTTAAACATGACGTTGTACCACTAACATGTTTCAGAGATTTCATGATGTACAAATCGGATATTAAGTTAAGTAACGGATGGGGGAAGTAGAGGGGTTGATTTAAAAGGTTTAGTTTGTTCAGTTTCAAAAGTAAATTATGAAAACTGCTGAGTTCTTTGTTTATGTTAATCCGTTCGAAAGTAATCTGTCAGGCCAGTGACGGCTGGCGCTTGTAATGATAAAGATTATTTTACTCAAATAAATATCTCACGTAAATGAATAGCTCATTTTCGACGAGTTATGAGGGGTTTGCATACTTCATTAAACTTTTAATATTTCTGAATGTAAAATTAAGTGTATTTTCACTAAATAATTTTCTTTTACATAGAAAATAAGAAACAGGTGCAATTCAGAGCTGCAGTGAAAGAATTGCGGTGAATTTTCCGTGTGTTTGGAGAAAAATGCGAGAAAATGAATTCTCCAAGAAATCACATCATCTCAAGAACTGAAAAAGGATCAGGACTTCGTAAGAAGAGCGCTTGAGCTCTGTAAGAGGATGTGCTTAACATAGTTGACTTCAAGAAAATGAGAAGGGTTTTGACCAGAAAGGACCGTATTTTACAAATAAACTCAGTTTCGTCACTCGTCTTCAGTAGAAATTGTTTAGTGTTTTCTGAGAAGTAAGCCTTAGGAAAACAATCAGCGCAGCATCGAGTGATTGCTGCCTTCTCTTTCAGGTGATGAAAAAGACACGATAGAAATAATATTTTGTATTAAGAACACATCGAAGCACAAACGGCCTTAAACAACCATGACCTTTTTTAGGAAATCGTTCAGCCTAGTTATCAGACTGTGATAAACTTTCCGGGGAACTGTAAGGATGTAAAGGACATTTCTCTGTTCAGTCCAAAGGCATCCTCAGACAATAATCATCATTTACTAGATCCTTTTCTTCTGTCACCGGACTGGAGGCCTCGCCAAAGCTCCGCCTATCAGAGGTCTCGTGACCTCCGCCCGTTGTAACCGCAGACCCCTGACACGTTCCCTCGGTAGGTCATACCCTGTGACGGGATGTTACGGGTTCTCAGAAAGCTGACGGGTCTGCGGTCCCGGGTGTCTACTGTCGGGGATGACGAGCCACCTATGCCCAAATCACCCACCACAGAAAAGGTCGAGACGGTAGGTACCCTGATGTCTGCCCTTGTCATGTGATCTTAGTCTGTCTTCAGATTGCCCTGCACAATTTTTTTTAATGGTAATATAGCTAGTTTGATGTCCAGTGATGTTGGTTTAATTTTTAGACAAGTTGAAATTATATCTTTGTTTCGTAGCATCATCCAAACTACCTGTGAATCACGTGTTGCTGCTGTTGATGAACTTGTTTAAAGGGGGAAAAAATGGAAGACAATGTGTTAATATTTATTCCAAAATTAATAATGTAAAGATTTTAATGACAGAGCTCATGTAACGGAGAATAGGTTTCAGTTTTAAAGGATAAATGATTTATAAATAATTAGTCTAGTCCTCGTACAAATAGTAACTTTATAAATGCGTTCTTTACACATATAATTTGCAATCCTAAAAATTGAGTCAGAATGCGTTTCTAATTCAGTCTGTAAAATTGTTTTGTTTTAACAACGTGTATCTAAATAGTCATAGAAAAACCATAAATTCAATATTGGTGACACATACATTTGCGTGAGGTGTATAATATGCTGCCTCTAAATTAGGATGCGATTTGTTGTTCATGGTTTTGCTGGATTTTACCCGTGAACGTCATGAGCAAACTGTTGAAGAGTATCGCATTGTTTTGAAAGTAAACGCGCCTTTTTGGATATTTCAGTTTTGGAGTAGATGTGAAGGATTGCTTGAGCACGAGGTAGCGAAGGTTAAATATTGCACATTTTAGAAATTTATTTTCTGTAAAAATGATTTTCATATACCTTACATGCAACGTCTAAAACATAGTTATATTGTCACCTCCAGCGATGAGGACGTATAAAGCCAATAATTTATTATTTTAGATTCTTTATTTACGTTATGTGACGTACAAAGCATTTTAAGCTTTCCAAAAATCCTCCGTTTTTTCATATGGTAACGTCGAACAGAGTCCCAAGTAACAAAATTGTTCTATCCTTTGCAGGAAAATTGGAATGAAAAGTTTCTGGGTTATATTCAATTTTCAAATTGTTTTATTTATAAATCCTGCAGTATGTTGAAAGTCTTCTACCTCTTTATCAAAAAAATGTTGACCAAATTCTGGACAAATGAGATGTTTTAGAATATTGATGATACAAGTTTCAGCTTAAATTAACAGATATATATGAGCAATTAAATTATGTCATCAGCAGCATTTTTTTTTTATTTTTAGTTTTTGGAATTAACTGCTGGTGTTTTTATGTGTAATTTCGAGTTGCCTTCGTTGACTGATATGTGTCTAGTTAGATATCAGTCAGAATCAGTCAGATAATTTCATTATGTGTCTAGTTAGATATCAGTCAGATAATTTCATTATACAAACACTGTCTCTTGCATTATCAGCTGTGACAGCGAAATCGTCAACGTTGTCTTTCGGATTTGAAAAGGTTTTGTAAAGAGGTAATTCATGTTTTGATGATTTTTTATTTCTTTTGTTTATTTCATCGATGAAACCTTTAGGGCAAGGATCAATTTTCATTGACTTTCGGACACTGGAAAACCATGTTTAAATGAACCCTCATATTGATACGTTCATTGTATTTATGGTTCATACAGTGAATAAATAAATCTGCTAGTGGTTTTGATGAAATTACTTGAATACTTCACGTGCTTACGGAGACCTAAAAGTGATTGTAATAAAGACACGACAGAAATAGTGCATTAGAAGAATCAGTAAATACATTTGAGTACATTTTTAATGTAAAGCTGCATGATACAATATCCAGAGATATAGATAAGCATTATAAATTCGATGCGGGATCGTTATTTTCTGTCGATTAACCTAGTTACTGGTATTTGTAAAATTCACTATGTAAAGAATATATATATATATATATATATATATATATATATATATATATATATATATATATATATATATATATAATTATTTATATATATTAAGAATACGTTTGGTTTAGAAATATAAAACAAAGAAATTAGGGAACATGTAGAGGAGTAATTGTTTAATTTTACGCAGTGATTCTAGTTATAGCTTTGAGAGTTGCCGAACATAAGATATTTTGGAATAAAGACGAGATTTATTGTCACTTTCGTGTCTTTTAGTCACAATATGAGATTTTTAGATATAGACGGTGATTTACTTCATTGTTGCTTTAGCTGGCCGTTTTTTTTATTTTTTTTTTTAACCATATGTTCGATCTCATGCTGCTGTAGGTCTTCATCTATATTCCCACCCAATGAAGAACCAGAAATCACATGCTGTAGTCTCCACGTCTTTCTGCCCATCAATGTACAATGAATACAGGCCTTGAAGAATGTGTACTTGGAAATGTCACTACCAAGATTAGTCATTTTTAGAATGTCATTCACCGAGTCAAGAGGGCACATTTAAGATTTGTGGATTCTATTTTTGTGCCCCACATCACTGGTTCTGATATTTCCCAATCCTTTTTTAAAGTCTGGTCAAATACTTCGAGATTGCTCTCACTTCTTTTCCAATTTAGCTCACAGAGATTTCACGGAAGCACAATAAATCGTTAATTAGTAATTGTAAAATGTGTGTGGGAACTTCTTTAAACGTTGTGGGTTCCAGTCAGTCCTGAAAGCTTCCATTCTCTTGCCGATGTTGAATAATGGGCCCCCTCTTTTTTAATAGCTATCAAATTGGAGTCTGAGATACTCAGACTCATTTATACTAAAGTATTTGAACCAAACCTCAGTATAGCTTTTCATTGTTAGAATTGATAGCTTTTCTCAAATTTCAACTATTTGTATCTTATAATTGTGAGACAGTAGACCCTTTACCATCTGCAACCGGTCTTTCTTTTATCATTAAGAAATTCACGGAACGTTCCTGTAACTATACTGTTACCCTTACGCACTCCAAGTTAAAGGGGGACTACAATGTAATTCATCCGTTTTATGTGAAGAAAATTTTTATCAGTCGTTGAATTAGTGTTCAGTTTAGTTGACACATTTTGTTTCTGTCTCTTTCTAAGCTCCTCTTGTGTGAGTTTCAGATGACTTGGCTGTTTTTTCTCCTTTTGACATGACGAGTAGTTTTTGTATTTCATTTTTCCAGACTTTGGTAAGGGGACTCTAATAAAAGATTTAGAATGGAGCTGCCATTATTCTCATCCTGTCACTGTAAAATGTTTCTTTAATTTATTCGTTCACACAACTGGATTCCTGTTCATGATAACTCATTTCGTAACGGATATTACTCTGTTGTAAGCGAAAGATATCTCTTTCTGTCGAAATCAGGGTGTGCTTCTTAGGAGGAATAATGTATAATTCTTGTAAAGATTTTGCATAAAGCCTTGTCTCGCCTCTTAGCTACTAGGTTTTTTTTTTTTTTTTCTTATCAAAAGGACGCTGATACTCTTGTCAGCAAAATGGCAGCCACGCTGGAGGCAACAAAGTATGGAAATTGACGTTCCCTGTCTCTGCAGGAGCTAGGAATTGAACGTAACCTTTTATCCCTGCAAGGATCCTGTTAGTTCGACACCCATAAATTCCATTTCGTTCGAGCAACGTTGACGGCTTAAGATCTCGTGGGTCGGAAATGCAAACTCTTTCCAACTACTAAACGGGAGATTCATAAGCGGGGCATCTTCCCGCTTAGATGAAAATCTAAGTAGAGTGATTTCTACAGTAGTACTTCCAATTATCGACACCTCTGATTTTATGTATTCATCATCGTGCCAATGCGTGTTTCGCAAGTACTTTGAGTGATTTAGAAATAAATTTCTAGTTTAATAATTACAATGGCGATTTTTTACACTACCAAGACCTGAGCTAAGTATCGAATGAGTTTCCTCGTCTGACATAAAAAAAACTGGTCTTGAGTTCAGAGGAATATTGGGCAACTCAGACCTGAGTTTCGAAGGTGATCCGTTAGCTTCAAAACGATTTTGGAAGGTAAGTTACCTGTCTAGGATCACCATAAAGATTATTAATTGGTTTGCATTAATTTCTCTCTCATATTCTTTCAATCGAACTGCCCAAAAAGTTATGAGATTATTTATTTATAAAACTTCAGAAAAGGAAGCTTGATTTCCGAAAGCATTTCCAATGACTCTTTAAATATATATTCTTGGTTTTAATGTTCTACATTGCCAGCATTGCATGGAAGATACTGTGTAATCAACGAAAAAAAAAAAGTTTTGTAATCCTGGTATTTTAGTATGTATTGCCTTCGATTTTAGTAAAATAAGTCTTCGTATGATATGAAAAGAATATATTTCTTGTAATACAGAAGGTTCATTTTAACGAACAACTCGACAATGTGAAAGTCTAAATAGCAAGGGAAGCTTTGCATTATCGTCAGTAGTATTGCAGGAGGAACCCTCTTTAGAAATAACATTGACTTTTTTGCATGTTTTCGAACGTTGACTTTTGTTGCATGATTCGTAACATTATTGGTCCTAGAAACGAATGTTGTGAGTTACACGGAAGACAGAACTTCTGTTGGGGTTCATTATGGTAATTGTATTATGTACCTGGCGGTGAGACTACTTCATGGGTATGCATTTTTCGTTTATACCCTAAAATTCATGTCAACTCTATATTTGAAAAAATACCTTCCTCGTTTATACTCTGAAGTCACGCCATGTTATTTTTTATAAATACTCCATTCCATACATATTGTACGTTATGAAATCTCTTGTAACTCTGTTAACAGAATCGTGGCGTATATAAATGTTTTGGTTTTTCAGTTTTACTTTGTGAGTGTTTAAACAGGTCAAGTATAGATATTCATATTATTACAATTTTTTTCCGCAAATTTATATTTTGCTGCTATATGGTTAAGGTGTGTTTTCCCATTAAGCTGAATGTTTAGCTTTTGGTGTCGGTTATGTGGCGTATGCGGTAAGGTTTTATACATAATTTGAAGTATACATGTTTGTTGTTTTTCATTGTGTGTATATGATATGTCTTTCTTACATGTATGTTTCTTTATATAACCACGCTTTGTTTCATAAAATGCGTACCGATTGTGTGTCCATTTTCTATTTTGTTAACCCCCTAACCATTTGTAAAAAGTAAATAAATCTTTATTTAAAAAAAAAAAAACAGAAGGAAGCAGAAAAACACCAAGAAGATTTTTCCCCCCAAAGTTTGAAAACAGTGAAATGATACCATTGGACTGAAAATAACACGATATTTTCTTATTTTAGGAAAAGAGACGAACATCAGGGAATGAATCGGTAAGGTTTTTAATTTCCCCTCTGGTGATAGAAGAAATTACTTATTCTTTTATCATTATTTAATTTTTGCTTTCAAGTGCGTTTTAGTGATCGCCGAGTGCATTTACGAATTTGCATCTCGTCGAGTGCATCGCTTCCCTTTTTTTTTTTTTTTGACTGAGACACATCCAGAGCCCTGGCCTCAAGGTGCTTTTGTCGTCTTCTTTATCATGTCTCTCTTGTCTCTCCATCTCTCCCTTCCACCTTTCTCTCCGTCTCTTACAACGCTGACTCACCATCTCGCACACGTCTCTGTTACATTTACTGAGGCTGCGTCCGGTTATGGTGTCTCCTCCAGTCAAATCAACTCTGGAACTATACTAGCGTGTTTTGATTGGTTGGAAGGCCAGAGCTGGACGCCATCCTCTTACTTTTGAGTTGCAACAGTTTGTTTTAGAATTTTGTATTTTTATTTTTTATCTTTGATCTTGCACAAATGACTCACCACCAAGGCCTCAAGTTGATTGGCTTCTGACTCACTGCGCATTATGACATCCAACAATTTTCTCTCCATGTGTATGCTATGGATACAGCCACGAAAACTTTTTGTGTAAGCGTAGCATAGCATCTTTTTCCTGTACGAAGATCTCTTGATTGATTTGGATTTTTTTATCCCATGACAATTTCCTGTATCAAATGTACATTGTTGCATTTCTACAGTCCTGTGTATGTTTTGAAATTTTAGATAGAAATGTTTTTCATATAATGATTTTGATTTTCCATTTTTTTTATTTCCTTTTGATCTACTTTTACTGAAGTTTTGTTTTACTTCCATTTTTCATCTTTTTGGTCTATTTAAACAAAACAGTCTCACACCTGACCAGGGGCTCTGGTGAGAGCGAATTAAATTTGATTCAACAATTTATTGAATTTTTAAATCCAATGAATTTTTCTCACAAAACTTGATTGGTTCTGCTGTTTATCGTCTGCACCGGTTAATGGCTTCCTATTGTGGCCCTTGTGTAATTTATTTATAATGAGCTGTAAAAATAGCGTCGTTTAAAAATTAATAACTTAAGATGAATTAGAATAAGTATTTTATAATATTGTTATTGAACATGTCAAGTCAATTAGCATATACAAATTTAAATAAAATTATATTTTCTGTAATTTGGGAAACATTGATAAGTATCTTTTTTCTTATAATTTGTAAGTTAATTGAAAGTAAAACAACAATACAGTTATTTGATCATGGAAGCTATTGATAGGTACTGATGGCACCGAGTGGGATCTGTCGAAACTGATGCTAAAACTTTTACATGACAAAATTAGCATAATTTTTTTTTGCATTTCCACGAGCACTACAGTTTTCGAATATATATTAACATATACAGGTGCATGTATGTGCAATATGTATATGTACATATATGTGAGTCTCTGAAGAACTTGCGCCTTGCTTGAATTTCGTGCTTTCACCCATTGCTTTTCAGCCGTATTTCGTGGATAAACTACCTTGAAGACGTCAGTGATAAACTTGTGATCGTCAGTGGTAAGAGCTGGTCAAGTTAGGTGCAACGAAACCTGAATTTTTGGCAGACATCAAGTGAATACTGTAGATTAGTGTTTAAGACTTTTTTTTATGACACTATAATATAATTACTTGTATAATGTAACTACATATTGTCTCCAAGTTAAAGATTATTCTTTCACAAAGAACAGTTGAGCTTCCTGAGAAATGTTTGATGTGGCTAAAATCTGAAGCTGAAAAATTGTTAGTGAAATTTAACTATTGGAAAGGTGAAGGGGGAGATTTTGATTAAATGTTTGTGGGTATGTGTGTGTGTGTGTGTGTGTCTGTGTCTCTGAGAGAGAGAGAGTAGCCTATTTGAGGTGTAGTACATATCTTATTTTCATAGAAACCAGTGTCGTATTTGTTGCGTGTCCTGTATGAATGGAGCGAATAGCTGTAACGGGAGTAGCAGTGCTACACGCTGTACTCATTTTTACTTGTAAACTAATCTCGTCACTAGTAAAGACCAGAACCAACAATCGTCCTACAACACTGCACTGAGGAACAGTAGAGGATCTATAAAAATACAGCAAGCAACATTCTCTTTGTATATAAGAGCCTGCCTTTGTATAGCGGTAACCAGTTTAAAGGCAGTTCTTTGTTTAAATAAAAATGGACTTTATATATAGCCGACCGGTCCTGGAAACAACTAATTTCTTCTAAACTGTCTCCTGATTACCTACTGGCTGCCAGGAATTTATGTATAGATTTTCTAAAATGAAGGTAGTTCATTTTAGGGCTGTTTAGATCAACTTTTCATTAACAGTAGAGAATACTGAAACGATGGATATTGTCCCGCAGCATAGTAAACAAATGATGTTTTACATTAGTAATAACTTCATAGAGAATAGAGATTTAGGTTTGTTATAACTGCCTCTGAATAAAATTTCCGTTAATATTTTTCGTGGTATAACATGTAATTGAGTAGTTGTAAGTTAGGTTTTCCCGTTCCAAATTTCATCAGTCACTAACTAAGCCTGGTGTGGTCATTCCGTTGGTGCACCGTGTGTGTGTGTATTGATTTATTGAATACATCCCGTGCAGTTCTGCAGGATCCAGGGGAATATGACCTTTTTGGCATAATGTCATTCTCAATATTTTGTTTGATTTTTCACTGCCTTTACTTGTTCAGTTGTTTTCATTTTTATATCTCTTTCCTTTTTCCAACGTCAGTGGGAATATCGGATATTTGTGATACAGTATTTTTTGCCAGGCCTACATTTTTATGTGTTTTGTTGTTTAGATTTGAGTTTTTCTCTTTTTTTTTTTACTTTTTCCAACATTATAAACTTTTAGATTTTTATTGTTTCGTATTTTGTGTTATATATCATATCATTATTGTCCATATGTTTTCTTTTCTTAATCTTCAGTTTCTCATTTTTCTTTAAAATTTTCATATATATATATATATATATATATATATATATATATATATATATATATATATATATTGTGTGTGTGTGTATGTGTGTATATATATATATATATATATATATATATATATATATGTGTGTGTGTGTGTGTGTGTGTGTGTGTATATATATATATATATATATATATATATATATATATACACATACAGTATATGGATACCTTTCCTTGTGTTAGTTTTTGTTAGATTTATTTTAACAAGCGTTTACTACTAATTACAAACCATGTGATCAACATATTTATAGTCACTCTCAGTAATACTGCCGGTACTACTTCCTTTAACCTTTAACTTATTGTATTTAGTAAGACTTTTCCTTATTACGTATCTCTCTTACTCCCTCCTCTTATACTAATGCCCTTATTCTTTGGTACTTTTTCTTTTTCTCTCTTTCCCCTGACTTTGCTTCCTTCTTTTTAGCACCCTTTTCTTATTTTCTTTGTACTATTTATTTCAGTTTTCATATTTTTTTCCCTTTCATATCTATTCCATAAGTTTTCCTCATCCACATTCTCACTCCTCTTAATATTTTCCTTCTCCTTCTCAGTTTTAATTTTATTTTCCTTTTCTGTGTCTTCTGTTCTCTTTCGTTCCTTTTCTCTTTAATTTTCCTTACTTTTCTCTCTCTCGTCCAATGCTGCATGCATAGCTTTTTATTTTGTCTAATATTTTTCATGTCTTGTGTTTTATCATTCCACATTTTCTCCTTTCACCACTTTAGTGTTTTCCTCCATTTGCCGTTTCACGGGATTAAAAATTTCTCGTGTTTTTAAAAATATTCTCTTTTATACTCTTCGTCCTGAGCCTTTTTTTTTTTTTTCCTAATCTCTCGCTCCCTTTACCCATTAGCTGTCTTTTTGTCTTCATATCTTGGTTCTTTTCATTCTTTTACCTTGCCTTGTTGTGATTATGTTTAGTATTTTCTTGCTTTCTTACACGTCTCTTTTCCATTTTTCTCATTTGTTTCATATTTTTCACTTTGCTCTGTTTTATCTTCCTTTTACTTTTCCGCACTTTTTAGTTTCCTGTAAAAGAAAACTAATTTGCCGGCTTTGTTTGTCCGTCCGCACTTTTTTCTGTCCGCCCTCAGATCTTAAAAACTACTCAGGCTAGAGGGCTGCAAATTGGTATGTTGATCATCCACCCTCCAATCATGAAGCATACCAAATTGCAGCCCTCTAGCCTCAGTAGTTTTTATTTTAATTGAGGTTAAAATTAGTCATAATCCTGGTTCTGGCAACTATATAGGATAGGCCACCACTGGGCCGTGGTTAAAGTTTTATGGGCCGCGGCTCATACAGCATTATACCGAGCCCACCGAAAGATAGATCTATTGTCGGTGGCCTTGATCATAGGCTGTACAGAAAACTCGATTGCGCCGAAGAAACTTCGGCCATTTTTTACTTGCTATTCTTTTGTTCTGGATTTTTTTTTTATTCTTGCAATCCCTTGTTCTTTTACCTTCAGTTCTCACCGAATATATCTGACTTTTTCTTCAAGATTTTGTCCCCAGTGGCGATTATTTATTTCTGTGATTTATTTTTTTCTCAGCTCATTTTTTTTCCTTTTTTTTCTTTGTAAGTTCACCTGTAAGTTTCCTGGCGGTCTTCATTAGTGTGGAAAACGTTTTCTGCGGTGTGCCGTTATGTTTAATCATTCGATTGCAATCTCCTAGATAGTTTTACCCCATCGCTGATATTTAGTCATCATCTTTCTGAAAGTTTGTCATTAGATATAGATTTAGACCCCTTGATCAGCATCATCAGGGAGACCACGTGTACCGTTTTTCATTGTTAACTCGATATCAAGCTGACTTGACCTTTGCTTGAAAAGAAAATCGCATCAGAAGTAACAATGGATATTTTTCTCTTAAAAATGTTACTTTTCAATTTTTCTTCCGTGATATTTTATACGCAGGTGGATGATATTATCGTGAAGCTTCACTGACCTGCTAACCAAGCCTGACGCCGGGTGAGCCCAATCACGACGAAGTTCTTGAATTTTTAAAGACGTCTGAACTCGCTCCCACTTTTAGTCAGTCTTCCATGTTACAGATGCGTAGTCAGTTATTCTGTTTGGAGATCCTGCTTATTGGATGCTCTTGACAAATGGTCCAATGATTAAAGTAGATCTGAAAAATTCAACTCTCACCTTTGGTAAACAGCTAAGATATTGCATGAGGTCAAAAGCTTGCTTTCCATTAGTGTGTTTTTCTCTGTGTAGACAAACGTATCTGATTCCATGTTTAAGTGCCTGCCTATTTGAATATTCAAGATGTACATTAACAGTCAAGAGTAAATGAAAAGTAACGGCTCATAAAGCTGCACTTGCGTGACACATAACATCCATTGCCATTTATTTTTAATGGCATAGTAGAAGAAACTGCGGATTCCAAAATGACGTGAAACAGTCATGATATATTTTCCAAACTTCCCTTCAAAAGTATCACTAGATATTAAAGAGAAGTTCAGTGAATATGATTTGAAGTTTGCAGAGAGCAACTGGAAAAAGAGGCGTGTGTAAAGAGGCGGAATTTACACAGTAACGGAGCTTTAATTATTCACAGATGGCAGTGAAAGGACTAAACAGATAAGAGAGGATTTAGGAGAAGACGCATGAGCCACACTGAGCGAGTAAATAGATGAGTCGTCGGCAACAGGATTGATCGTCCGGTCGGAAAATTACCTGTCATTAGAGGCAAGGCGGCTGCTTATTGATTTCCATAGGACATTGAATTTTAGATTCGACATCTGCATTGTCGTGTTCGGGATGGTGCAATAACTTTACTGATGGTAATTAGCAAGCTGCGATCTTGTAATTAGGTGGAGATAATATAATTGATTATTGGAATCGATATTAAAATCAGCAACGATGCAAGAACTAGCTCTTCGTGAAAACAAATTGAAGCTAGTTCATTTACTTTTTTTTTCATAAGTTTAAGAGAACGATCGTATGTAGCCAGAGCGGTTGTTTGGCAACGTTTGACATTTAAAGTATTGAACCGAAGTGGAGTAAGGGACAGGATTCACTAGCTTCGACGTAAGAGGGGATTGGTCTTTGTGGTGTCCGTTCACATGGCGAGAGAAAGAGAATCAGAAATTTCGAATTAATCCTAACATTTATTGCCTAGTTGAAACTGGAATTATGCATGATATATGTACTTTGATTCACACAGTAGATTCATGAGGGATAATTTTTCATGATCGTGATGTGGAGACGCAGTCTACAAATCGAAATGTGACTGAAAAAAAATCAGTTCACAAAACTGTTAACCTGCTCGACATGAATCGAATATTAAATATCTAGAAAGGGGGAGGGGCGGGGGAGAAAAATCCTACCCATTCAGGAAGGTGAATAGAATCCTGTGAAATGTTATGGTTTTTTGTCCTAAATTTTTATAGTCCTTACACTAAAGAAATGTATTCATATTGCAGTTATATTTAGGATATTTTTTTCCTTAAGGATAGAGAAATTGTGTCTTTAATTCAGGAAATGTCTTACACTGTTGATGACTTACGGCGCTTTGTGCCTCATCTCCAACGAACATCTATTTCATAGGGCCGACAGTGAGATTGTCTATAGTGTTACTCGACTAACCATGGAAAACGTCCAGATGATGGAGGTGCTAACCTGCATCTAAGTATGATGATCTCATTGTCATCCAGTTAACAGATGAAGCATCCTTGTGTTACTTTCCGTGTGTAACACGAAGCCTTAGACCAGTTAGATAGGGCATTTTGTACGTAAAAGTAGTGCACGCCATACACAATTCAGAAGGAGATTTTTTTTTTCATACATTTGATGATCCAGATTCTCACGGAGAACCTAAATCTCTTGCTAATACAGTTTTCACATGTGAACGTCCTAGGCCTTTCTTTTATTTATAAGAATGTTGTGTTCGCAACATTGCGATATGAGCCTGTTCCTCCATATCCGAACTTTTTTTTACAGGAAATAGAAACTACATGTGACGAATACACTTAACACCGAGTGGGAGAGTGCCGTTCATTCACAAGCATTCTATAAATACCACCAATGCCATTGTTCGATTCACTTGAAGCCCTCTCTGAGACAGAGCACAGGGTTGGCATTTTATCTCGCATCCGATGGCCCGCCGAACATCGGATCTGTTTTTAAATAGACCACGAGAGTTTGGAAGAATGTGAGGGTCACCTGTCGGGTGCCTAGGAAGATCAATGTAGCGAGATGGGATATGGAGATTGAAGCCAAAGGACGTCGTCGGGTATCTTTGGATGGTGGTGATGATTTTAATATTGGATGCTAGACAGAGAGTTTCATCTAAAGTCGTTTATTATTCCGTTATAAGTTATTTCTGGATCCCAGACAATAATGAACTTCACCTTTTAAACAGAGATGCTCCGTAATTTGTGGTGTCAGCAGTTGTTGAATACAAGGCGTGAATTTAGCTTTTCAAAGTGTCTCATCATCATTTCACTATTGTAAATAAGTTAGTTTTCAGTTCCTGTACACATAGATAAGTAGTAAATAAGAGTTTTATGAATTCTAACCTGTTAAATGTGTACATTTATTAAGGAAAAGAACGTCTGAAAATTTCAGAAGTTCATGACCTAATGGTTTAGATAATGAAAGATTTTTTTGTAGTTATTTTTTTTTTTTATCACGTAAGGGCATCTGAAGCCAAATTCGTGATGTCAAGGTTACTAGGAGTGTTTCAGCAAGATAGCATGAAAGGCAGGGAAATGGCACAATTAAAGTGGTAGCAAGGAGGATAACGGTATAATATACGGGTAGTCCAGTCTCATAATGTCCCAGTAACTTAGCGTTTAGGTGCCTTATATATATAGGCGGAGGAGAAGTGAAAATTAAAAGGGCTTTACTGTCACGTAACTGTTACTGTATTCCCAGTTACCTTTCCTCATTTGGAAAACTCTAAAGGTATTTTTAGCCATGCTTTATTACCATTCAGTATGTCTTATGCCAAATAGGATATAGTGCATAGTAGTTTCAGGTACATTCTAAATCATTATTAAGGTTTCATCACGAAATTAGATGTAATCGGGCTATAGCACTGATCGATGTAGATACGCCTTAAGGTCACGCAGGGTGCACGAGGACTCGGTGGCCCCTATTTATCTTTGTTACTCCTCTTCGCGTCACTGAAGCGTAAAGTCAGTCAGGACCTCGGCCATTTTGTAAAATCTATTGCCAACCTCACTCTCCTCATTTAGGCCGTTATAGAAAGGATATTTATCTGGCAGGAATGTGTAAAATCCTCTTTTCTCCATTGTTCGGATAAAGTCCATATCGCTTGTATAATTTCGGTTTAGTACTAAAGAATATAAAAGATTTTCATAATTCCATTTACATTATTCATTTGTTCTGAATTTATAAATTGAAAAATTAATAAACATTATTGTGCATGATAACTCGAGGTATTGAATATTAATAACCAACATTATGTTGGACAAGCGGGTGTTTGAAAAGAACTGAGTAGGTAATTTTCATCAAAATTGATTGTCGATGGGAAAGAGGCAAGCAATTCCATCTCTCATTACCCACTCCTGGGACATCACTCATGAGTGGGACCAAACAGAAGAGAACGCCGAATTCTTTATGGCGCTTTATGACATGAGAGATGTTGGTTCGAATGCATAGCCCTTTGATGGTACTAAAAAAACATCATTTTTTTTACCTTTTTTTCTTTGAGAAATGCTAAGCTATTATTATCCAGATGAATAACAAGAATCATAGTCACGTATGGGACTGGTTGAAATTGCTAAAGGCAACCGTGAGGTTCATTTGTGGTAACTTTCTCAAAATTAATTAATACACGGACTTGAGTTCTCTTGGCTATGCTGTAAAGCAGCCGCAATTCATCAGCTTTGTCGATTTTGGCCACTCGAAGCAAATTTGTTTCAGGAAATACAATAGGTAGATACGAACTTTAAGTCACCCATTTGTAGGTCATACATTCAAGGGTTTGAATGATTTAAGTTGTATCACTCATGAGAAGTGACACTGAAATCAGGATAGTAGAATAATACTGTAATAAGGAATGGGATTATTTGGTATGTTACAGTCTCTGTTGAAAA
The DNA here is from genome assembly GCF_040412425.1 of Macrobrachium rosenbergii. NCBI lineage: Eukaryota > Metazoa > Arthropoda > Malacostraca > Decapoda > Palaemonidae > Macrobrachium > Macrobrachium rosenbergii. Next base: position 10,337,509 of record NC_089784.1, on the reverse strand, counting down.
TCTTTCGATTTTAGAGTATCTGTTTTCGTTTTACACAATTTTATTTGTAAAATGGTACATTTCTCTAGTTTTCAGTTACTACCGTGACTGCTTGCAGTCTGTTGATATTGTATATTTTTACAACATTTAAATAATCATTTGTTGCATGGGTAACCAAGTTTTAAGGGCGCGTTGGGTCAAATAGAAAAGAAATCGGTCAATCTTCTCATCCATCCTGTTTAATAAGTCGAATCTCCATTTCCTTCATTTTTAGTGAGATCATCGGCTTAATTTAGATGAAAGTCAAACATGTTTACAACGTAGAATGTGAAAAATTAACTCTTGACCGTTATTTGTAATTTGAGTAACCTTTCCTGGGCGTGTTAAGGTCTGAAAGGAAGCGTAGTTCCCCTTAGAAATAATTCAAAGAGAACGGGTTTCTCTGTATCAAGATATTTTGTGCAGTCCCGCCAAACATTTGGTTTCCCATCCCCAACGATCCGGGCAGGACCTTTCATAGAAAATGTTTCTGGAATTACAGGGCAGACACAAGTAAATGTGTTTCCCGGGCAATTTTGTTGCCTTTGAAAATTCATGTGTTCTGTGAGAAGTAAATCAGTCCATATACCCATTATACATTCCTTACAGTAGCTCAGGTGGAAAGAAACACAGCTACCACACTACGTAATATTAGTAAGAAGTTAAGGAGGGTTGAAAACTAAAGTGTTATAGAGTGCATAGAAGAGGAAAAACCTGCAATTCTTGTTTTAGCCAATGTGAAGCAAAACACAGACACACACACACACACCCATATATGTGTGTGTGTGTGTGTGGAACTGACCCCAATTTTCCTTTTATATAGCACTTCCAGATGGTATGTGCCTCTGCACTTGCTCTAATCTGAGGAATGCGTAAGGGATTCAAGCTTTTCAGCACGTGCTTAAAAATTGTATCGTTCCTGGTTAGATTTACGGTTTTAAACGCAAAACTACTCTCTTTTACAAATTTTTGGGGGCCAGAAAATGTCAAGTTGTTATAGATGAAGACAGTTCCGATAAAAATAAGAATCTTAATTTTTTTTAGGATTCCCTGATTCGGCCTAATTTCACTTTTTGCTCGTGTATTAAAGTTTTTTACTTGTTTTTATTGTATTTTCAAGTCCCTTTGATTTCGTATTCAACTGAGAAGGCGCTCCAGTTTCTGTCATTCTCGGCACGTGAAAAGGTAGCGCTGCGCGATGTTCCTGAAATAGCTACTTCTTAAAAAAGACCTTTGCCCTAAATAAGGTAAAGCTGAATGGATTAAGTGGTTAAATATTCATTGGTATGGGCAAGACAGCTATTGAATCGACCGTGGGAGCCCTTTCCAAGATCCGGTATTTCAGTGACATTTCGGTCACTGGAACTGGCCAGGAATGTGTAAGATGTCGACCGCAGTGGTGGGTCATTCACTTCCTTAAAATAACCTGATTCATTTGAGATGAAGCTTCATTGTAAAATCAGCATTTATGCATCGTGCATTAGATATAGGGAAATTTTAACTCTAATGATAATTTTAGAAGGCCGATGGAGCTAGTTTAATCTTTTATCCGGGTAATATAAATGAAGTATTGTATGCGACTTAATATTCATATTCTCTCACGAAATGCGTAATGCAGGTATAATTTACATTCTAAATCCAGCATACCACAAAACGCTTTGTCATATTCCTTAAATATTTTCTTAGTCTTGAATCGGATCAAATTCAGTTAGAAATTGTCATGTCTTTAATACAGAAAATGGCGTTTCCATATATTGAGGAAGAAACAATTGAAATATTGAATCTTAGAAAAAAGTCTGTTTATTCACAAATAGTAATCCTCTGAAAAGGAAAAGTCTTGATAGACTTGGCCTTTTCAGATTATGTATGAACTGGCCAACCTTTTTTTTTTACGTAATCACTTTTCATTACCATATATTTAATAAGAATGATTCAGATTTTCTCATTTTTGGGAACCTAATTACCGGAAGAATAATGACCATCATAATCATTTAAAAACCATAGTCTGGATGCCGCCCACTGATGTAATAGTTCCTTAAAATACGAACGATAATTAAAAAGTAATTATAGGTAATTTGGGAATCCCTATATCCTTATCCAGTTGTGCTTCTGGACAAGGAATGTCGTTATATGTCTGATGATTTCCAGGTCACGATTTTCATCGAATTAGCTCTAAAATTCCTCGGAAATTTTAAGTAATAAACCAGTAAAATTACTGGTATATATATAATATATATATATATATATATATATATATATATATATATATATATATATATATATATATATATATATATAAAATATATATATATATATATATATATATATATAAAAATATATATATGGTATATATATATTATATATATATATATATATATATATATATATATATATATATATATATATATATATATATATATATATGTATATATATAAGTAATAAACCAGTAAAATTATATACATACATACATACACACACATACATACATACACGTTTGATACATTTCTCTGGGCAGGTACAGCGGTAAACGACGTTGGTACCGTCTCCTTGTTCGGGTTTGGGCTGGTATTGTTTCTCATTATGAGAGAAGCTGTCAAATTAGGTCTGCAGTAAACACGTACATTAACCTGTTCGAAGGGCATTTAGGTGTTATTCCTCCAATAAAAGGTACGTTGGTCACACTTCCACAACACCAAAAAGACGCCTACAGGCCCATCGAAATAATGGATCCATTCACCAACAGTACATAGACCATCACAACCGCAAACCTACGACACATGAGCTGGTGGAGAATACAGATATCATGTATACAGAACATAGTTGTCATAGATTAATAATAGAGAATCTGTTTGCGTTTAATTGCACAAACCAACATTGAACGGACTACTAGAAGCGGAAAGATCACTCCCATCTATAGCAGACGCCCTCTCTCTCTCTCTCTCTCTCTCTCTCTCTCTCTCTCTCTCTCTCTCTCTCACCTTGCCACTCCTCTATCCCCGTAATCCGTATGCCCGCATTTCTATTTGTTTTATTTGTTGCCATGACATCCAGACCACGTGGTTTGTTTTCATTATTTTTCACAAAGTAAGCTATGTTATTATTGTGAATTTTTTTTATATTGTAACCTTTATAACTGTAAATAAATTGAAATTGTTTATATTGTACTTTTTGTAATGTGATTATTGTATTATTATTGTTTTGGACGCTACATATCCGTCCGCACGCTGTGACAAAGCAACAGGACGCTATGTCCAGATATTTTTTACGGATTGCTCTATGAGAAAAGCCCGTGCTGGCATAAAGCCACTCGGCCAAAAACAGCATGTCTAGATAATACACTTTGAAGAGGTCACGGCGAGTGACGGAACAGCCGTGGTGTTGTGTTCTTAGTAAATGGAAGAAATAAACTAATCTTCGTTTTTTTTTTTTTTTTTTTTTTTTTTTTTTTTTTTTTTTTTTTGCCATCATCTAAATTTGGAAGAGCGTAGAAGACACAGAAAATATTGTCAGACTAATAAGAAGTTGATCAACAGTCAAAAAGCCATAGAATTCAACGAAATCTATGTATATATATATATATATATATATATATATATATATATATATATATATATATATATATATATTGTATGTGTATTGCGTTCTGTTTTGTGTATGTATATATATATATATATAATATATATTATATGTGTGTGTGTATGTATATTACATATATAAATAGAGAGAGAGAGAGAGATTATACATATATGTATATACGTGTGTGTGTGTGTATTTTTTGCATAGTCTTTTCTCTAGAACCTCCAACGTGATATCGTACATAACAGAACGACACGTGCGCAACTATGTTATACGATTACCTAGCAGTCTTTCCCTTTATTCTATCCATTATTCATACTCTGTATTCCGTTTTCCTTTTTATTATATCGGAAAGACCAGTGTCTTTATTTATCCTTATCTCTCCCTCAGTCTTTTTCTCCATAAGTAGAGGGAGTTCTTCTTTTACTTTATACTTTCTTAGGTTCTCACATATTGCAGAATTTCCTTTTAAGTTCAAGGAGACAAGCTCACGCCATAGCTAAATCATAAGTTCCTTCTGTGGCTTTTTGAAGAGTTTTATTAGTTTCTTAAACGTGACTCTGATGTCCGTGCAGCTGAGAGGTAAAGTGGGAAAAAGAGGAGTAATTTTAAAGAAACAATATTCTTTATGCTCTTTTCCAATACAGTTTTGTACATACAAGATAACTAAATTCCCTTCTAAACGTTCTCCATCAAATCAGTTTCCTTCTAATTCGCAAAGCTGAGAGCTTTCACCGAAAAATTGAGATTCTTCCAAAACTAAGCCATATCCTCTGATTTCAAAAGCATTTTTAATATATAGTAAATAAAATGTAGGTATGTTGTTTAGACACTTTTTTCCTCTTTCTAATCTGTTAAATTTCCCCAAACTTATATTGTCACATGCATTCGCGGTTCCACTTCCTTGCCTGCCTTGCTGCGGCCAACATTCTTCAGTTCTCGTATTTCTTCTCTTCATCAATATTGTGTCTTAGGTTATATTATCCTTCTCTTCTGTTATACATAGAAGATTACTGAATTCCTTTATTTTGTCTGTCTTTATATCATTAAGCATCTTATTACATAATTCAGGTTTAATGACCTGGTCCTTGAGATCGTATATTTCTTTGTTACAGCCAATTTCGTTCACCTTCCGAAAATATTCAATTTCGTTCGAGAGATCTTCCACGCTGTCTTTCAGATTCTTGATTTCCTTTTCCCTGCTGTTCTTTACTCGTTTGTTTTCTTCCTTTAACTCACGAGTTTCTCTCTACTTGTGCATCACTTGCGCTTGTAGATCGGCAGCCTGATCATGCAATTCGTTGTGAGTCTTCACCATCCGGTGCGCTTCCTCGTTCAAGGCATATACGTTGCTGTGCATAGCCGTTCTCTTTTGCTTCCTCTATTCCAGTTTCATCTTCATCCCTGCAGTCTGTTTCTCGTAGTCATTCACTTTCTCCACGAGACGATCTCGTTCTTCAGTGAGCCTACCATTAGCGCCCATCAGTCTTCTGTATTGTTCTCTTAATTTTCCGACTTCCATTTGAACTTGTACTGTCAATGCTTGCAGGTCGATTGGTTGGATCTATTGGGTATTCGTGTTCTCCAACTGTTCCGTCTCCTTGTTCAAGATACTTACGCGATGCTTCAAAGCTGATACTTCAAACCTCTCTTTCTCTTCAATTTTCTTCATTATATCATCTATCCGTTGCCCATACTCTTGGATTTTGTTTACAGAGATGATCATTACGATTATTAAAATTCCCACCCTCTCTTGGTCGTCGTCCTAAAACTTAGGCAGTTGTCTCAGGAAGTTTGAGATTTTCGTCAGTCTTTCAACCCAACTGTCTGCTGAATTCAGGATGGTGACCGATCTCCAATTCCTGTAGTGATGTTTGCACTCCTCCCTGCAGCTGCGTTTGCAAAGCAGCAATTTCCTCCATCAGGTTTTCCTTCAGTGTCTTGAGGTTAACTGTGGCCTCAACCAAATTCTTTCTCCTGACGTCCTTCAGCAACGCTGGGCCAGGAAAGTCTGTATGGGGTGCTGCTTCACAAAGCCCGCCAGTAGACCTAACGAAGAAGTGGTCTTCCATTTCTTGGTGTTTTCTTTCTATGACTGCGACTTCCACTTGGAAAGGAATCACGTTCCCTGTCCCTGCACGGCTTTTATGTGTATTCGTTCTCAAATTTGGCTCGATTTTGTGAAGTTTTGAAATTTTTTAAGTAAAAAATTTTTTTTTTTTTTTTTATTTATCGTGGTAAATTCCTATTCAGTGCTTATATAAGACCCTGTTCGTTAACCACCGCGGCATCCGCGCGGTCTGAGTTTCCCCTTGCATCCGCACTGTTCCAGATACGCGTGTTTACTAGTGTCTGTTCATATGGACCGCGCGGATTTGCCTGCGGCACACGTCCAAATGGAGACTAATCGCTTTGACAATGACATCTTCTTTCATGAAGTTGAAAAACCTCCAGCCATGTTGGACATGAGATCAGGTGATTATGACAAAAGATTAAAGAAAGTGTTTGGAGGAACTATTTGAAATTATCTGCAATTCTGATAAAAACACTTTTTATTGAATTTCTAAGTTTATGCTCTTCACATGATATCAGTTTATTCTGCAGTTCAACTCTACCTTCATGAATGATATATACTGCAAATTGATCTCCTGCAGAGGGAGCGACATCCATCCTCTCGGTACATTTGCTTCAGACAGGTTTATCGTTGGTGTTGCAGTAGCATATCTTCGTACCTATAAGCATCTCGTGCCTTTACAAAATAATGCACAATGCTACATGTTTGTATTATATTCTAATTAAAAAGCATCTTAACATTGATAGGTCTGAGGAATATACGCATATATATATATATATATATATATATATATATATATATATATATATATATATATATATATATATATATATATATATATATATATATATATATATATATATATATATATAAATTTTTGACTCACATCAGAAAGGAACTCGGGCCTTTCAATTGAAAGACCTGTGTTCGATCCCGATGTGAGCCAGAAATTTTCTGTTTCACACGTGAATGTGTTGCTTATGTGTATGTATGTGTATATATATATATACATTATATGTTTTGTGTGTGTGTGTGCATTGTTATTTGATGAACTATCATCCTTATTCAGTGTAAGTAAATCGTCAAATTATTTTAGGGTTATTCTGAAATAAATGAAGAATCTGGGTTCATATTCTCTCAGTTTTGGATCCAGTCTTTTGAACATACCGTACGCATGTTCTGTCCTCCACTTCCATATCAATACTGAATGAACCGCGCGGGTAACGGCAATAATGTGTACTGTCACCACTTTTTGCATCCGCGCGGTTGCCGCCGCGGTTTCTGCCTCGTGTGAACAGGGCCTAAAGGTGTCTTCATACTGCAGGGAATAAGGGAATGGAATATAAAATTGTGATTGATCTAAAATTGTCAGTTGGGCTGTTGAAATTTGCAGCTTGTTAATGGACAGGTTATGTCAGTTGTCACATTTAGACTCGTTTTAGCACACACACACCCAAAAATCCGCATATGACCAAACCATTGTCTAGAAACAATATTCTTGAGCCATGTTCTGAATTTGTATTTAATAGATCAAAATACAGTTAGCCAAAACTGCAGCCGTATGACAGAAAACCTTTATACAAAATGGAGGACAAGACATTGATGGTGTTCAATATAAAAATAAAACTTTTTATATGTACAACACAGTATCAAGCTAATTTATATTCTTAGAGATGGTAACTCAAAAATTTAACAACTTTTTATTAAGAAACTCTCCTGCCCCATGGGGTGGTTTTGTTCAGCTAGAATGCTAGATACACCGGGAACCTAAATCACGAAAGTTGCCAGATAGTCTTGTACTACTGCTGTAGGTTAGTGGCTATAATTGATGTAAAACTTAATATTATTACTATTTTTATTTAATAACTTACATACTTTTTACTGTAATTTAATTAAAATGTATTATAATTTGCTTAGTGAGTAAAAGTAGTTATAGTTATTTAATTATTTATTTAATGTACGTGCATAATTATTACTGTAAAGTACTTAAAAGTACTTAATTTTTCAAGTACTGTTGGCCCAAGTACAAGTACAAGTGCATTGGTTTTTAAAGCCTAAATCCCAAATACAATTAATTAAAATTTTGTGTTTAAGCCCAAGTACAAGCACGGACCGAAGCCTCCTGGTAAGAGAGGTCTTTCATTCCATACCTTCGTGTTTAATAAATGGGATATAAATAGGATTTTTTTGCCGGCTCGTGATTTTTTACAACGTCAGTGATAAAAGGAGATATGACATGATACAGGTTCGAATAAGAGAGGGCGAGAGACGGACTGAAAAAGAGGGGGAAATAGACCGTTATTATATATATGTTATATATATGTATATATTTGTGTATGTGTCAGCATAACTATATCAAGAGGGAGAGACCGAGATACAGATAAAGTGGAAGATAAATAGAGAGAGAGAGAGAGAACATTATCGTTAAAAGGAAACTGTGGCTAGGCATCCCGGATTAAATTCCATCATGGTCGCCCACAGACGGGAAATATGGTGAAAAATAAGCTCGCTAGTCCTCTCCGTGGCCTCCCTAATGTATGGTAATGTGGCTATTATGGGGAAGTGATAGCCTTTATTTATTCATTCTTCTGGTTTCTCAGTTCTTAGTAGTGTAGAGGGAAAACAGGACGGTGAATTACTTGTTTGTGTGTGTGCGTGTGTGTGTGTGCGTGTAGAAAGAGTGATGGAGAGAGAGATAATCAAGGTCGGAAACCCTTCAAATTACGTAATATTTTTTCCACCTCTGCCATCGAAGCTGTGCCAAGGTTATGTACGTCTCTCTGTATGATAATCAGATTTAATGAGCTCGAATGAACGGATTTTAATGGAAAGCTTATTCATATGTAGGTGTATGTAAGTGAATGTTATTTGCTTCGTATCAATATTTTATTGTCGTGTTGGCCATTTAAAGTACATAGACCAGTACATTTACTGGTGATTGAGCCTCGGTGTTTATTTCTGAAAGGTATTGTCCAGTAACTTATAATTTTCATCGATTTCAGGCATTTTATTTTGAGGATGTAAACTTGGCTTTAGCCTGGTGAAATAAAAGTACTTCACCTACCTGTATGTGAGTGTGTATGTGCGTGCGTATTTGTTTTTGTTTTTTTAAGTAACAGAAAACTGACATTTCTCAGTCAGTTGCAATTTTAGGCCTGTCTTGGCGCATACTTTGGAATTAAGAATAAAATTGTGTGTTTGAAATAACGGAAAACTGACACGCCTCAATCAACTCCATTTTTCTTCCGGTTTGGGCACATACTTTAGACTTGAGAGTAAAATAAGTCCTTATTCAAATTGCCGATGGAAATAGATTTTTGTTTACTGGATTCTTTATGAAAATTAGTATCGTTACTTTTTCATCGGTTGATCGAGGTCTGTACAATGACCGCTGTTCAGAAAGTATGGTATTCAGTTTATTGCTTCTGTTAATATCATACCTGTCAATGTGGAGAGGGACAGAGACACTTTAGACTTTCAATAAACTTGTCAGTTTGATGATGACAGTACCCGCTCTTAAATTCAGTGCAGCTATGTTGTTATTTCCGCCTTCTTTTTTTTTTTTCTTCCAGACGTTTGTTCAAACCGCCGTTCTTTATTTTGTAAAAAATGAAAAAAGCCAATGTCCTATACGCCAGACGTAGTGGGGGACATGTTTAGTTTCGAGAGCAATAATTGCACATAATCATGCGATACTTGTTTTCCTTTAATATCATCCAGTAAACTGAAAAACAAAATAAATGTAGACTTTTGGGTAGGGGTTGTGGGGTGGGTGTCGGCGTCAAGGCAGTGAGTTTTACTGTCACGTTACTCCACCTGATTGTTCGCGTTAGTCAGCTATGTTGATTAGGCAGATTTTGCCAAGTTAATGGAGAGTAGAATCGTCCGCCGAATTGGCCATTCGAAGGGAAGGTCTTGCGTCCGTGTTGTTTTAAGGAATATAAGCCTCTCTTCAAACTGCTGTATGAAAGAGAATAGGTATGGTAATAGTAATTCGTGGTAGTAAATAATATCTTGGCGCCAGCAGTTATTTATGACGACAGCGGTCCGATTTTTATAACAGACAGCCGTTATAGCAAAGACGATGTTAAGAAATACTCATCCATTGTTCTTTGGCAGTGAAGCAGCATAAAAAAAACTCAATATTAGATATTCAGGCAGTTCGCCTCTTGACGGCAGAAACTGCTCAAAATAACATATAAATCGTAACCTTGTTTATTCATTGAAGTGCTGTAGAGGGAATTTTTCCTTTTTAAACTGAGATTAGTTACAGTAGTGCACATTGTTACGTGACCTGGGTTAGTATTCATCAGTTCATGTCACACACTTTAGTGGACAATTGATCCACATGTCATATTAAGTAACTGATTATGAATGAAATAACGAGGAGATCATTTTCTTAGAAGAGATAAAAGTGAACATGAGAAACAACGCAAATATTATTGTGTAGTTCGGATTGTTTATCATTTTAATACAAAAATTTCTGTTGGTTGCTCCCTTTTCTGATACAAAATAGAGAGTACTGTGCTGAATAAAATTCTTATCATTAATTTAGAGAGCTTTCCTTCTCTGTGTAGCGAATTGATCGCTCACCAAGTGGCCAAATAAAAAATCATAGATTCAACACATCCAAGAACAGGGGATTTGGCTACGGCACGCTATCATTCCTTTCCCAAAACGCAGCCTAAAGTGCTGCGTACGCCAACAGAATTAAATATTCATAGTATCATGACAACAGTGCAATGTGGCCAAGCAAATAACCTTTGACTAAACACCAATACCTGTGTGGTGTAAGTCGACGAATCTCAGGGAAAGCTGCAAACGTTTTATTTCCTTTACTTTTAACCCCCATGCTTTTATTTTCTTATTAAATTCATGATATGCGCTAATTCTTCAAAATTGCAGACAACTCACACTCTTAAGACTTTTAAGAGGTCCCAAGGTAAATATACAGTGACAAGAGTTACTGATATTTTTTATACAAAAATGTTTTTTCTCTAAAATATATATTTAGATAGGGTGTTGCTTTACTGCAGGAGAGAAAAAGGTCCACCATACAACGCTGTATCTCACGAGGTCACCAGTTACTTAGCGAGACTTATGAACAGACGTCTAAATAACTCTATGTCCGCTAAATAATAATGAAAAATATATGTTGGAAGGAAAAGTTATATATTCATATGACCATGAGACGCACGATTGACGTGTCATGTTGCAAGAATACAATTCTTCATGACTTAATTACCTACTGGAACTCTTTCCTTAGGTTTCTCTAGCGAAATGTAGGGCTGTTAGCACTTTGGTAGGCACGGGTAGGCCCTTTATGGCTGCAGGAAAGGGTATGGTTGCTGCAAGATCAATGGATCTTGGGTTGCTGGCAGCACTGCGACACCATACCGGATACCTTACGTGAGTTGGCAGCTCTGGATTCACCATACTCAAAGCTCTGGGTCATCGGGCCTCTCGAGATTTCCAGCACACACGCAACCTATGCAATTACAATTCAGGGAGACGAGTATGGTTGTTACAGATGTTAAAGGCAGCTCAGCACGATGGCGACGCTCACTTCCGCTCTCAAATGTCGAGCGAAGATGAATTTAACGGGAGGAGGAGGAGGACCACAAAGCCAGCAACACTTAATAAATGAAATCAAGGCCAGTTCTTAGGAATTCTGCATTTGGTAGACAGAAAATTCTAACGAGGGGGGAGACAAAGAAGTGAGGCGAAAAGAGCAATTTGCTTGTCATCTCTCTCTCTCTCTCTCTCTCTCTCTCTCTCTCTCTCTCTCTCATTACTAGAGAATATTATGTAATGCCAGAATCGAAGAAAGACAATGGTGTGAAAAGAGGGCAGTTAACATCAACAGGAGGCCGTACAACAGAGTTGTATAAGTATTTAATCAATACGTAGAGTAATAGCAAGTCCAACTGCCACCTGACCCTATTATCCAGTTCCCTTCCATTTCTGCTGTCAGCCTAACACATTGACAGTATGTGTTGTGATCATGGGCTTTTTTTTTTATTATTTCTTTGTATTTTAGGTGTTCTGATGACAGAGAATAAGAGGCTGTTTTCAGTCCTCTCGCATTTATAGTACGTGTTGTGTTTATGATGCATTTGAAATTCTTCTATTCCCAGTTGCTTTTTATTCGGTATCAGTGTCCACTATGCAGAGAGAGAGAGAGAGAGACTGCTACTAAAATGCTACAGGAAATCATGAGAAAGATAAAGGCATCGTAATCACTCGCACGACGCAGTTCATCCTCTAAGCGGTAGTTTATTACCGTTATTATGGAGCACGTTTAGATTCCATTACATGATTAATCAAGAAAGAGAAACAGCCCTGGAACATGCGAACTTTGTCGAAATTAAAATAAATGATCAGTAATAAAACTTTTTGTAAGTTACGTCTCAAGTAATTCATAAGACATTTATGTTGCAGTTGACAATGAATTTTTCCCTATTAAACCCAGTTATCTGCCCTTAAGAAAAACTTCATTGTTCTCAACATGCAAGTCGATTTCTTGATGTATTTAGCAGTGTTGTCCTTATTTGAAATTTTGGGCATTTATAAAGTTTTTTATTGTATGGATTCACAAGCATTGTATTCTTCGTCTTAATCCCCTCTTCATTCCAAGGTCATCCAATTAAAGAACTATGGACGAAGAGGCTATAGGCGGTAACATTTATGAGACCGATGATATCATCTTGAAACAATGCTGCCAGGCAACAAAGGGAGACCTGGGTTGAACACGTATGGGAAGAGCCCTTGAGAGGAAGGACCCTTGAGAATAACAGGAACGAGAAGATACTGACGCGAAGTTTATCAGCTTTTGTCGCTTCGCCGATGACAAAAGAGGTGACATAATACGAGCTCCCAGCCGCTCTGTAGGTTATGTCGCTGTCTTTATATAGCACTTGCATTTTGGAGTCTTAATTCATAAGTTACAGTGCATTCCATTCTCTGGGTCTTAGATGCAATTCCACTCTTTATGTTTGTTGGATCATCCTTTTATGTTGATGTGATCATATTTTTGTCGCTTTGTTTATTCAAGTTTCTCATTTATAGATACGAGACGAAACTCATCATTTACAGAAAGCCAGAATGAACAAACATGCAAAAGAGCAGTATAATTATTTATTATAATGTCGATGGTGTCATGTGGAAAACTTACAACCACTGTGGACTAGGACACATTCTCTCTTTTATATACATAGACGACCGTGTGCCCTTTACTCGTATGCATACAGTAGTTGAAATACAATGTCAGTTGTATTTGAATAAGTGAATGTTCATATATATATATATATATATATATATATATATATATATATATATATATATATATATATATATATATATATAAAAAGTTATATATATATATATATTTATATAATATACAGTATATATATATATATATATATATATATATATATATATATGTATGTATGTATGTATATATGTATGTATATAAGCATTCGCCAGTTCAAATACAACTGACATTGTATTTCAGCTACAGTATGCATACGAGAAAAGGGCACACGGTCCCCTATGTATATAAAAGAGAGAATTTGTCGTCCTAGTCCACAAAGTTTATATATATATATATATATATATATATATATATATATATATATATATATATATATATAATGTTTATATATATAAACTTTTGTGATTTGTATGCAGGCAACATGAATATGTAATACGGGGAGGCGCCTTTAGAAAAATACTCCTATGAAAATTGCACCATATTTTAGATGTTACACTACATCTCTCTTCAGTTGGACTGATGGAAATATTTGACGTACAAAGATTTATACACAAAAAAGGACAGTGTGATTGGAGTCGGTTACAAGAGTTAAAATGGGATACACACAAGGGTAAGTGTTGAAAGGTCATTTCTTTCTCGATTGACCTTCCCTCCTGGGACTACTTTTGTATTTATCTCATTTTAATCCCTTTAATGAACTACTTTCACGCTCCTTTTATATTGAAGCTTCTCACTGTCAAATACTGGATTTGTTCATTTTGAAACAGCTGTATTATAACGAGATATGAAGTGCAGCTCCCATAAGTATGTTATCCTTATATGATCGTCTTTCTTATATATATATATATATATATATATATATATATATATATATATATATATATATATATATATATATATGTGTGTGTGTGTGTGTGTGTGTGTGTGTGTGTGTGTGCGTGTATATGTGTGTGTGTATATGTGTGTGTGTGTGTGTATGTGTGTGTGTGCGTGTGCGTGCGTAAGTGCATAGCGTGCATGTGTATGAAGTTTCATGGGGGATTAAAAGAATTGCAGAGTAGGTAAAAAGATGGATAGCAGGATTACTTGCACTTTCATATCCAGTATTCTCTCTCTCTCTCTCTCTCTCTCTCTCTCTCTCTCTCTCTCTCTCTCTCTCTCTCTTCTCTCTCTCATTTGCTTTCATTTACCACATATTTATTAGTTCGTTTTTCTTGGGTAAAATAATAATGAAATAAAGCTAAGAGCTAGAATTAATTTTATCAGACAAATTTAGAAACTAGGTATATTTCTAAAATGTGCTAGTTTATCTTGAATTAAGTAATATGTTAATTTCTTGTTTATTTTTTTACAGGTAAGTACTGGTGAAAGAGTGATCAGCTGTAGAATGCGGTGAGTCTGTGGAGATCAAAAAAATTATCCATGTCAGTTCCCAAACAAATGAGGTTTGTTTTATGACTTCCATTATCTTTGTTGATTTTACCGTAATTTAGAATATTATTTGTATATTAGTATTTTTTGTGTGAAATTGTAATGTTCATCGTGAACCGGTAGACATTATGAACCACATATCATGCGCTAAATTTTCTGATAATATCGATATGAATACCAACACAAGTATTGAAACTGCGACCAATGAAATGATTTATTTCAACATTTTCAGCTTTTTCGCCCTGTAAAGATTTCAGTGACAAAAACAATAGTAATAAGTAGTAGCATTAGTAATTTCATTCTTATTTTTTGTCGAAGCGCCTCGCTAGATATCCAGATCTAATTTCCCTCGAGGACGTCTTTGTGAACAATGAATGTAAGTTGAATACAAAGTGGATAGTTTCTGTCAGACCGTATTAAGAGGGGAATTATCTCACTTTACTACGTGACATCAGTCAGTTTACGGAGATTCGAATTTACAGCAATGAGAGAGAGAGAGAGAGAGAGAGAGAGAGAGAGAGAGAGAGAGAGAGAGAGGAGAGGGCGGGGTGGCGATTATAATTACATATGCACTAACACATTCCCAATTTTTATGGCATGCCGTTATGTTTAAATATCTTGCTTTCACTGTTGAGCAAAGTGTCTTCATTTCTCAAATGAGTTAGAGCTCATGTAGAAATGTGCTGATTTCTGAGGATGTAGCTTTTTTTTTTTATTTTTTTTTTATTTTGAGCAGTGTGCAGGTGTCACATTATGACACTAGAAAAGTTGAGATTTCTTAATTTACTTTTCACATAACTGATTTTTGCTGAAGCGTTGATACTGCCACGTGACTTCATGGACGTTACTAAGCGAGAAAAGGTGTAAGAATTCCTTGTATTGGCGATTAAACTCTCCATACATGAGCGTGGTGCCATTTCCGCTCTTTTAAGTAGTTGGTTTCATATCTTCAGAGGAACAAGAGTACAATATTTTTCCATCAAATATTCTGTTATTATTTGAAGATTATCCCAAACTCGTTTACTTGGTCAGTACTTAAAAGTCTTACTTTTAACTATAATGACATTTTTTCCCATCACACTGATCCATATAACCAGAATTCAAATAACTTTCGATTACTAACCCCCAATGGAACGTTCCTCTTCGTATCGATTCTGTTTTGCTGCTTTCTTGCCATTACTTATGGAAATTCTTTTAACCCCTGCTTTTGAATCCTTTTTATTTTTTCCCCCCAACAAGATAAAATTCCATTTTAAAAAGGCATGGCCTCATTGCACGAGTGACCTAGTTTTGTTTATAAAAGAAGAAATGAAAGGCATTGGCAGGGAAAAGACAGGAGCGCTAACCCGAGGGAGGCGATCAGCTTTTCTCTTGAGGAAGGGTTGAGGA
The DNA here is from genome assembly GCF_040412425.1 of Macrobrachium rosenbergii. Classification (NCBI taxonomy): domain Eukaryota; kingdom Metazoa; phylum Arthropoda; class Malacostraca; order Decapoda; family Palaemonidae; genus Macrobrachium; species Macrobrachium rosenbergii. The sequence continues at coordinate 10,321,747 of NC_089784.1, read as the reverse complement.
GTACGAGACTGGAAAAACTGGAACAGGAAGAGAGTTCATAGGCAGGCCGCCTCGGGGAAACGTCACCAAATCGTACAGCCCCATGATTACCAACTTCTAGAGACCGAAGGTAGATACAGGTGACCCGAATGCTTGTTAAAAGGCCGCATGAGATTGGGAGGGATTCTTTGAGCTTTGACGAAACTGGTCGAACTGTTACTAATAGGAAAAAGGAGAAAGAGAGAGACCGAGAAGCTTTGTGGACAAGATAAAGAGGAATGATAGAATAGGGACGGGCGAGGTAATTGATGTTAATACACAGTCGAAAACAAATTTTGATCAGTTGTTTAGAGATTAGGGAAATGTAATTGTACGTTCAGTCAGTTTCATGTCTTTTTTTTTTTTTCTTTAAATGAACTTCCTTCCATAGCTCAGGTTTACAGGAAACGACTCCTCCCTCGATTGTACGTGATAATTTCATTTCATATTTTGTAAATTACAGTAGTGAATACATTCAAATTAAATTTTCAGGTTAAGTTCTGGCAATGACCATCGGAACTGTAATTCTAGGTTTTTTTATGCGAAGTCAATAATCCCTTTTACACGGTTAAAATCCGTAACGCGAAGCATTTTTCACAAAACATTTCTGTTTCTACCTCGTTTTCATTACAGTCATGAAAGAAAACGCGCATTTTTATGCAAACCTAAGAATACTTCTTGAACAGTCCGGTTGTATGGAATTTATTACGTTAGATAGTTTTCGTGGTGAACGAGTGCCTATACAGAATTAATATTTTAAGCTCATACCACGGAGTGTGAAAATATCTCGTTTACGAAAAATTTGGAAAATAATGTGATTGCATTATGTCGCTGATAATTAAAGAATACACCCATGATAATAATGGCACTATTGAATGATTTAGTTTTAAGGTACCGGTGTTACATATTGTCTGCGCTGTGGGATTTCAAATGAGTTAGCCGGGCAAAAATTTATGTGCACCCACCCTCATTCTGATTAAACTTCAGTCTTTTTCACGGTTACGTTCGTATTCGGATTTCCAATTCTTTTTCCCAATTTCTGTTATAGTATTCATTGCAGTAATCAGTACCAAGTATGAAAGACAAGAAATATCTAGTGAATTTTAAGTATTTTGAGACACAGTATTGCTGTAATGCTCAGCATTGATTGAATCCTTATTTATTCTTAAATTCACCGTCGAAGATTCGAATGATATCTTTTGAACACAGTATTAAATCTCGTTGCAGGTCATTGAAGTATATGCGGTTCTCTTTTTTATCAGCAGCGCGATAATCCTATGCAACCCCCTCCCCCTACAGACACTGCGCCACTCTCCCTTCTCGCCCCTGGAAATGAAAGCGCCTCAGTTCCTTCACGTTTTCTACCAATTACCCAACCCTGTCTTAGTCTCCCTCATCTCCTTCCTGTTAGATTAAAAACTGTTGCCAACCTGTCGTCCACCATTCCCCAGATGGACAAACCACCAATTTCTTCACCACATCTTTGCATCTTTACATTTACCAACTTTCCGATTCTTCTTCCTCCACGTACACTGTACACAGTTCATCTCATTAGCTTTCATATTTTGCTAGGCAAGAGCATTGAGCATCCACACTTAATTTCTAAAAACGGGCAAGAGCATTCAGCATCCACACGGGATTAATTTCTATAGTGGACGGTTTTTCGTTAGGCTTCAAACATCAGGCTACTTTTGTCCTCCAGGTTTAAATATCTTTTTTCATTTTGCATCATTTAATGAGACAAACTGAGGCTATAATTATTAAGATTTATCCTGATATTCTGCTTATGGCGTTGAAGGCACTTCTTTGGGTTTCTTTATGGAAAATCGCAGTATTTACATCTAAGTAACTGCAGTGTTTGTATAATGAATTAAATGCTGGCACAAGGCGCATTTTGTCAGCTGATGTACATTTAATTTACTAATTTATTCTTTACCTATGATATTAAGAAATCAAGATAATGATAGAAAGGGGAAATGCCTCCAAATATACCGTGACCACTGAAAGTGCCCAATGCAGGCAGTCTTGAGCTGCTTATCCGTGGATTTAAATGCACGTGGAGCTGTTTGAAGTATTGGCAACAGCGCCAAAATGGGATGCCATGTTGATAGAAAATCTGATTCCGTTTCTTGTTATTGCAAAAAAAAACTTTATCAATCGTGAACCTATGTAATTGACGTAGAATTCTGCGCAACGAAAAAGATGATGTTTGATATCTGTAATGGGAGAAATGGTTTTATCTCTCTGTTGTTGTTATAGATTTGGCATATATGCGGAGATTAAACACCGTGGAGAGGACCCGGACAGTCTGTTAATATTTGAAAGATGCTGGGAATATTGTACGTGCAAACTTGTCAAACATGATCGAGAAATTAAGCACGCATTTTTAAGGTACTTTATGATTATCTCGTAATTATTGCTGGAAATTCTTTCTTCTTTCTAGAATTTAAAATCTTGCGTGATGTATGTCTTTCTATTTCATTTTAATCGTTTTTTAATAACCTTCGGAAATTATTTAGATATATTTTTAATATGATTTTATAATAGTCAGTAATTCAATCATAAGACCATTACGTTTTGTCTCCGGGAAAACTTAAACAAAGGAATAATTCGTGTTTTTCTTTTAAAGCAATATGTCCCCTGTCATGCCGTTTTCGTTTGCATGCGAAAGGCGTGTAATCCCTCTGCTTCGATTGTTCATTTTCCTCCTTGTTTGCGTCTGTATCCATTGTCCCTTTTCGTTTCATTGGTTTTATTGCTAACATATTTCTAAATCCATTTCCTCCTTCCTGGTCTTATTCCTTCAGCTCTTGAAACTTTTTTTTTCCCGATTACCATATTATTAACTTGAATCAATAAACAGATTCTCTCTCTCTCTCTCTCTCTCTCTCTCTCTCTCTCTCTCTCTCTCTCTCTCTCTCTCTCTCAATACGGAAAAGGACTGCGTATAAAAAGGACTGCGTATAAAAAGGATATGATAATGGTTAACCAGCAGATGAAAACATACGCCAGTGGTCGAAGTCGTAAAGTTTCTTAATTTCCGGAGCCTGTATTTTTAGAAACCATAAACATTTTGATAATGATCTCGCGCAACCTAAAAAAAAAAAAAAAAAAAAACACGCTCCTCATGTAACCAACCCCATTCTTAACATAACCCCCCATGTCCTGGGCCACAGGGTTCCCCTCCCCCAAAACCTCCCTCCGAGGATGCTACTTCGACCACCACACCTTCCCCATGGGAATGGGAACCTTATCAGCCAAATACCACGTCGCTTGTGACGTCAGAAGCACAGCAACGAAAGCCCAGAAGGAACTGTTCTTTTGTATGTGTGACGGGAGAGTCGCGCAAAACGCAAGCATCGCCTTCTGTCTCTCCCTCCATATGTCAGAGGATGCCTTTTCGCTGGGCCTGTCTTTTGCGCCTGTCCGATTTCTTGGCCTTTATTTCCTGTCCAATATTGGAAATGTTCATTTTTTTATCTTCATCCGGGACTTGCGTGCACGGATCTAGAACGCATGTTGATAAATCTCGGCCAGCGAACATAGATGGGGACTTGAAGTGGCACTGAGCTATATAAGATGGCCGTATTTAATCCTTAATTTGTTTAACGAAAATTTAGATTACACACACGCGCATATATATGTATAAATATATATTATATATATATACAGTATGTATGTATGTATATATATGAGTGTGTGTATGCGTAAGTTTCGATATTTTAACAATTATATAACTGTGTTCTGTAGAGCTGAAGAGGCTCCATAAAAACCACTATTAAAAAAAAGCTATATACTGACAATGCTTCAGCCCTTATCACTGGTAAATGTGGACAGTCGGTAAGCGATAAGAGTATTTATGTGGAGTAAGTAGGTGTGGAATAACAAGTGAGTGGGACTGGAAATGGCGGTGATCCTGTGATAAAAGGGGTCAGTCAGTCCCTACACCTTGGACCAGAGTCAGTTGTTATTTTATAATTCTAGCCCTCGTTACCTCCCACTTGAGACGAGGGTGGTGGGCGTATCCCGTGAATGTCATTAATCCTCACCTGCTTATGTCATATAAGCATTCGTGTCATTTATAAACATTCTTATCATTTGGTTACCATCCACATTCACCATTCATCAGGATTGCAGTGTTGTCAGTTGAAATTAATGGTTCCACCGTGATAGAAGTGTTTTATGGGCTTTTTAAATTTCGTGTGTGTGTGTATGTATACATACATATATATAATATATATATATATATATATATATATATATATATATATATATATATATATATATTATGATTTTCATTTTAAGAAGTATAATTTCTAATAACGATGAAATTACATGTTAAAAAAATATATATATATATATATATATATATATATATATATATATATATATATTGTATATATATATTAATTTTTATGATTTTCATTTTAAGAAGTATAATTTCTAATAATTTTCATTTGAAATTACATGTTAAAATACATACATGAATATTACATGTTAAATATATATATACATATATATATATATATATATATATATAAATTATATATATACATATATATATATATATATATATATATATATATATAAATATATATATATATATATATATATATATATATATATAATTTTTATTATTTTATTTTAAGAGGGGTAATCTCAAATAGCGATAAAATTTCGTGTTAATGTTGATTAAGGAAAACATTGAGAGCCAACAGCATTAATTTTATGATGATTAATCACCCTTCATTAGGAGTTAAGTCCTTTGTAGATTGCTATGAGGCATATAATTAATTCCTCTATACCGAATCGCTATATATTCGTGGTAGATAAGATTAATTTCAATTGGTGGAATAGATTTATTAAATTTATGTGATTTATTCTGATGGAGCTTCATATATTTAATGAAACGCCGTGATATTTCAGGAAAATATTTTATTTGATATAGTGTTAATGACCCTTTTTTAGAATAATTAGGTCTGCGTTGCTAGATGCAGCACAGTATTTTTATGAAATGGCGTCACGGCTATAAGGTTGGGTTTTTTGTTTTTCTCCTGTCCCTGGTCCCAGACATCGTGGGTGCAATTTGCCCTATTATCCTCGATTCCTCTCTCTCACACAAAGCCATTGTTTTTCCCCTTTCTGTATTTCTCTTTTTCGTCGTTCCATGACTTGTGTGTGTGTGCGTATGTGTGTATGTATGTATGTATATATATATGTATATGTATGTATATATGTATGTATGTATATATATATATATATCTATATATATTATATATACACATGTACTGTATATACACACATACATATATAAAGGATTTGCCAGGTCATAGTCCTGCTGGACATATTCCTTTATTGCGCTATTTACATTTTGTAAAACAGTTTCTAACATATAATGCAAGTATATATTTTACGTAGACTTTATTGCGTACGTAGAAATAATGGCTTTCCTTATGCTTTTATCTGATATGGTTATGACAAACAATGTTACACGTGCCGCTTACTTCTTTTGCGAATTTTTAATGATATTTGTTTTAGTTAGTGTCTGCGGTTACAGAGGTTATATTTTGAACCTGTTTTTATGACGTTTAAGGTCTCTTTCACCTATTACCCGAAAAGGATGCTATTTTTGTTAGGGCAGTTGATCTCATGTTTTAAATTTTATGCAACTTAGCAAATGTTCTTAAATGTCCGATCGCTCCATATGCAAATGAACCGTCATGAAAGAAATGTTCGTGAACAACCGCCTTTGGTAATGACATGAAAAATGTTCCATGTTATTTGTTAATGTTTGAATTCAGCTGAGCGTCATCGTCAAGATGCTCCTGAAATTTAATGAGATTCAGAATATTTAAATATATTTTATTCAGTCCGAAAGACGTGATGTATTTGTTTATCTTCTCCCATTCATTTTCACTGATGAGTCATGAGGCTCTTGCAAGAATATTTTCTGGGAAACAACCAGCGGTTCCCGTGCTAACACTGCTGAAGCTACTCGCTCATCACACATGCAACAGTCGTCTCGTAAATCAAGATAGAGCCATAATTCGAGAAACTGTCGAAGACATCTGTCGTTATTACCTCGTAATTGATCTTTATGCCTGTCGTTGCATGTGGCTCCGTGCAGTACTCTATTCTTTTCTTGTTGCGCTTATTCGCGTAGCTGAGTGTACGTCGGTTGGTTTAGGTTGTCATTGTACAAGCACGTACTTTGTTAGATTTGTATTATATCATGTTAAGTTTGTTTTCTTGTAACATGATAATTTACTGGTGTGTGCTCGTTGTAGATATACATCAACTCAATGTTCACTTTGTTACGCATATAGAAAAGAAAAATTATAATTTATTTGACATTTAGACTTGTCAGTCATTTGTCGGCAATTTCATCATTTTAATTAAAACAGGCCAGAAGATTATTGATATTTAATATTCTTGGGTCACTGAATTTCCTATAGTGGAAGTGTACTGTTGATACTGGATAATATAGCGAAAATAATAACTTGCAACTGTAAGTAAGACTGAAAGGCTAAGGATTAAGTACCGAGCCTGAAAAGCACTATATAGCTTCCCTTTGTGTGCGTACACGGTGAATATATTCCCACCGCCTAATGTGTGTGGTTGGTCTTTCGTGAACGTCACTATTTAGAAGAAAGGTAAAGTATTCCATTTCACTTCAGGCTGGAACGACAATGATTGAAATTATATCACCTATATTTCATTTCTTTTTCTCTTTACTTCGTTGCTCCCTTTACTTGTTCCGCTACTACACCAGTAGATATGGAGGCCTTATCAATATTGTAATTTCTGTGTATATCCTGTTTTTTTAAGTTATTCTGATTAATTTTTATGCCAAATCGAGGTTAAATGATTGGCAAAAACTTTTGACTTTGAAAGACATTCCATATTTTCTTTATAAGATTACAGGAACGCAATAGGGATTTCTGTCAGTTATGTTTTCCCTTATCTGACAGGAGATTGATGTAATCCTACGGTTAATTCGTTTTTACCCCAGTCTTTGAATTTGGGTAATTATTCTATCGTTATTTTGACAAGGGTTCTCATGATATGCTGCTATCGACATTATGTGGCAAATTTCACGAAGATTATGAATTGAAAATAATAAATATTTTCTCGTATGCTTGTTGGAAGACCAAAATGTTAAAAGATCTATTTCTGTAACAAAAGCAGTCACGCAAACTGGTATTCATGAAGAATTTTTACCACTTGACATACGGCGGTGCTCATTATTGCCTTCGTGAAATAGTACATCTAGCATTACTTTGAGGAAATGCATCTATTTTATTGCCTGCAGTGAGATTTTAAAGCAAGTAAGGACCCTCATGCGCGCATATTTTCGATGCTCTGGTTGTGCTTAAGGAAAAGCGCCCTCGTAGTGTTAACATGCCTCATAGGCGTTGTATTTACGAGACTACCTTTGGGGTTAGCCGTGAGGTCTGTTTAAGCAAGGTTTTTTAATGGGAACTTATACCCATGAGGGTAGGCGCACATTAAACCACGCTTTGCTGAAGTGAAACGTATCAGTATATTTATTTGACATTATTTTTTTTCTTAAGCTATAGGTGAATGAATCTTTAATGCGGTAAGATGCAAGGTTTTGCTTTTTTCCCCTAAGATTGTTTTATAATTGTTGCCATGTTATTAGACGGACTTTATAGATGAACACAAATACTTTTCCCCCTTTTATAATATTTATTGACAGCTCAGCATTGCTTATGGAAAGTGTAAATCTATATATCTGACAAGTTCGTGTGATTTAAGCTTATTTGGTTCAGGTTCCTTATTATCAGTATGCAAAGCAAACATCGACATGTACTGTTTATTCGCCACAAAAAAATCCCAAAGCACGGCGTTTATAAGTAATTCCTTAAACGCCTAGTTGGCTTTAAAAATGGCCGCTGAATAGCTACCTACGCGTGTAAATGTGCAGCTGTACGCCATCTTCATTGTACACGTGGTGGTGATTATTGTAAAGTATCGGTTTGGAAAGAACATCAGTAGGTGGGAGATTGCAGTGTCGCATTGCAGGTGCATTCGCCCTGACAAAAAAAAAAGAAAAATGTGGTAAAGTGTTGCGCGAAAATTCTTTCGTTTCACGCCCATGAATTTTTTACCTTTATTTTACGGTTATATTCATCTTTCTTGCCTTTTCTATTGGTAGAGCACCACGCACTGCAGTAAGGAAATTATTAGCTGATAAAAAAAGTTATTAGCTTAAGATAATTTGTGATAAATGGAACACATTGGTAGCCTAAATGTTCCATAAATAAAACGGCGATCGGTTGTATATGTGTAAAAATTAAATCAGTTTGAATACTGTGAATTATGCAGTTGCAGTACCGTCTCCAAATGGACAAGAATGAAGTATTGCGTTTCATTCGTTATGTCTTGAGTAATATTGTCTTGTGACTTTGTTGCGCTTTGGTTGTGAAAGCAATATTAGATGAATTTCGAGTGGCCTTATGTATGTCCTATATATTATCAGCAGAATAAAGATGATAGACAAGATAGCCTTCAGATCTCATCTAAAGGTGAAAGATGTGTCTCCCACCCTCCAAGGTGAAATTTCAGTCAGAAAGCTGTTGAATTCTCCTCGTAATCATCGATATTTGTAGCAATAGATGTACCGTTACTCTTAGGGTGTCAATGCCTAATGCAAAGTTGGGCGGGGTCTACACTCGACGCGGCGTCTAAGCATAATAAAAAAAAAAAAAAAAAAAAAAAAAAAAACGCATTTGGTATCTGGGCACAGCGAGGGCGCCTGGCTATGAAATAAGTTTCCTCACACGAAAATCCCTTTATTGTATCTTTATTCAAATGGAGCATTTTCCACGGAATTTATTAGCTTTCATTTCACCCGTTGGAAATTGAATTAGAATTATTGCGCCTCATATATTCTGGAGATAGTTTCAGCAACAAATACTTTCTCTTACGGGGAGAAAAATTACAAGATTTTGTGCGATTTTGAAGTATTGTGAATTTTGGGAACATTTATTTCCAACGAATTTTTAGTGGGATTATTTTTGTTACTGTCTCATGCATTGGATAATCATCATAACAATATCAACTGTTTACTGTTTCATAAATTGAAATGGTAATCAGCGAATAAACAAACTTCCCTCCCTCACCATTCTGGTATTCTGTGTAAACAATAAACAAACCGCAAATCAAATCAAGTCTTTGTTTGGGTACGATGGCGAAGGGGCGAGGTGGTTCGCCCAAGGGGTTGGTCCCAGCATGTGGTCCTCCTGATTTTGCGGAGGATTAGAGTCGGATTAAGGCAGGTGGGTTTGTTAAAGCTATCAGACAGCTCCACGCCTTCACTGGGTCGCATTAGTTTGGTGTTACTCCTGTGACGAGGAATAAATGGAATTAGATGACATGAGAATTATGACAATGGAGAGAGAGAGAGAAAACTGTACTTCACAAATATTTATTGAGCTTTTTTTCATTGTACTTGTTACTGGGATGTATCCATTTCCTCATGAGAAGAAACCCTACAAAATAATTACAAATAAAACATTAATTTTTAAGATGTCTTCAATCGAGGAGCTTCTAAGCAAATACAAACAAAATTTCACGTAGTTCTGCATCCTATACTATAGGAATGAAATACGAGTTTACGCCTTGATGTGAAACCCGAAATAATATCCGTATACATGCCATAATGTTGAACGTTACATCGATTAACAGGACAGCGTTTTTTTTTTTTCTTTTAGTGAATATGTTACATTTTCCTTTCAATGATTTTTGTTTTGGTCTGTAAGGATTTTTCTTGGAATGAGGCCTCCATGAAAAGACTTTGGGGAACACATCTTCTTTTGACGTGCTTGTTTTCCCATTTGTATGGGGTAAGAACGATGCCTTCTTTTGAAGGACTTTGATTTGGCTTTGGGGTAGACTAGTGTGGATCGGCTGCCCTGCCTGTCATCGCTTAGACCCCGGTAGCGTATGTACATGTATTGTACCAGTCACCAGCGCCCTTTCTCCCAGCAGCGAGGAGTCGTTGCGCGGTTAGGTCGACAGTCGAGACGTGAGAAAGACACATGGTCTTTGGTAAACAAGACATCGGAAAGTAATTGACGGAGCGGAACTATGCTAAAGGCATTCTTATTCCCTTAATATGGCTCCGTAGAGGACTAGTGCCGTCAGTACACCACATGCGTTGCACTGTAGGCATTACTTGAGGTTCTTTGTTGCGACCCTTCGGCGCCTAGCTGCAACCCCTTTCATTCCTTTCCGTTTCAACGCTGAATGACCTAATAGATCCCAGGTCTTGGCCTTTGGCTTAAATTCTATAATCAATATTATTCTGTGATTATAAGTTATTTCCTCTTTTTATTATTTCTCATTGAATTCATGACATTTTATTTTTGGCAAAAGGAAAAAATGTAGTTAGAAATGTACACTTAGTAAAAAGTATTAGTAAACGCCCTATATAAATCAAATAAGAAAATATCATTTTTCACTTAGTAAATTTAGGACTATTGTGTAAAGCTGCTTTTTAATAAGACGATCAGATAATTATTTTTGCTGTCTGCATTTTGTCAGTATTCCTGGAAAGACTGAAAAATTATTTAAACCTTTTTAAATCTGTTGTATTGCTTTTATTGCAATTGGTTAGAGAAACACCAGAAGATCAGTTAAAATCGATTCGTTTTCCACACAGACAGCAAAGATTCAGCTCGGAATGTCAGTTGGTTTCCACTAAATGGAAATGTTTCTTTGTTTCGGCAATGGATGAAGCATTACATTAAAAAAAAAACTTTGCTAGAGGCTAGATGTACTTTGGTATCCTCGCTTTCCAGATGCATCGTAGACAACATGTAGACACCTTAATCCATACCCGAGTATGCACACGTAACGGGGGACATCCTTGAGTAGGATGGCTCCTGGCGAGGAGTCGGAGGCTGGATTTTCTTTATGAAACTACGGCAGCTCTGAGGAGTACGTGGTAAGAGACCTGTTAAAGACCTTTTCTCGAGAGTCTCTTGGCCACTTGTCCCTCGCTGTTGAAAGGCCGAGTGTGTGCCTGTCTACATACCAAGCTCCTCTCCGCCAGGTGATGTTTAGCCATGGGCGCCCCGGAAATGAAATAGACCGCCAACCAGTTGGATGAAGGAGGCCTTGGTTGGTTTTTTTGTGCCTTTTTTCATGTAACTGAGCTTCTGTTTTATTCATTATTCTTAGTGTTGTTACATGCGAATGGCCACTCTGTTAGTTTTAAATATACAGCAATTGTACCAGAAGTGAATGTTAGTAGTTGGTAAATTTAGGCATCTCACTCATGCATTTGAAATGTTTTATGATACATATGTATTTACTTGCAACGCATGAATAATCAGAATTCATGTAATTGGGTATTTTCGTAAAGTTGGGGGAAAATGAATGAAATGAAATAAAGTGATGATAAAAGAAACAGAAGACGTATGTGAGAGCCCTTATCTTATACTAAAACGTAACTTCCGGTTAACTTTATGGGTCTAGAGGTAAACCTACATTCTCTCCCAATTAAGGAATATTAAAAGACGCAGGAAGTCGTTATATCAGTCCAAGAGGAGAGCTACCCCTCCCCTCCCTGAAAAAAACTCATACTGACATTCATATACACACACTGGATAATTTTGAAATATGAAAATGAGGTTACGAGAAAACCAGGAAAGGGAAAAATGGATAGAATTTTGAGAACGGTCTGTAATTAATTGTAAACTATTGATCTCAGTGACCTCACTTCTCTTTACTGACATACGTCTATACGCCATGCGATAAAGCTGCCTCATAATACAAACATTTAGATATATTAAAAAAGCATCAGTGTTGAAAGCCGCGAAAACAACACTTTTTCTTTATCCTTTTTATGAATAGCTTGATGTGCAATTCCAAAATATTACACGCCTCAGGATAAAAATGTATTATAATAAATGTAATTATTACTGCATCTGTTTCCCTTCTTATTTTCTTTTAGATAAAGCATCACGTATTCCGTTTGTTCAGATTTTAAACTGCCAACGCCTCTTTTAAAAGCAGTTATTTTATTCTCAATCAATATTGGTTTTCCCATTGTCACTGTCCCTGGACCAATTTTTGCCAACGATTTTTTTTTTTTTACATCGCTGTGAATTAAATACAATGCAGAACAACACTCGAACAAAATGTGGCGAATGTGAAAAATTAAATAACGGCTTCAGGTATGTTGAAGACATACTATTTTACAACTGCGACTTACGAGTCTAAGTTGGCAGAATGTAATATAAGTCCAAAAGAATTAGTAGCTTGCTCAATAGAGAAAATCATTCAGATCATTGAGTCTTCGTTTGTAGACACTGAGGGTGATATAATAAGTTAAAAAAAAAATACCAAAACATGAGAATTTTATTTTCCAGACTTAATTACTCCTTCATATGTAACAATATACCCAAGAAGCAAAATTATGGCGTTTTTGATTCACAGGTTTTTGCTTTAGCCGTTTAAATGGTTTGTTAATGAATATTAACAAAAATATGTTAAAACAAGGACACAAGATAAATATGATGAAAACGTCTTGCGATGAACTATTAGGGGCCATCAGCTAATATACAGTAAAGACATAATTATAGTTAAGGTAGAAGGATTTGAAAATTACTGGTCAACTTAGCGCTATACTTCAGTTTCTTGTGCTGATTTGATGGATTTGTCATTCCAGTCATAATGCAATATATATATATATATATATATATATATATATATATATATATATATATATATATATATATATATATATATATATATATATATATATATAAATTATAGATATAATTAGCTTTTTTAATACTGTAACACTACAGATATTATGACCAAATCAGATTGAGGTCATCCCCCTAACTAGGGCAAGCCAAGTCTTTTATGTGAGTTTCTAAATTATGGATTACCTACTTAGGAATTAATTTTCTCGGTAGATACACAGAATTAAAATACAAAGTATAAATTGCGTTCGATATAATGACTTGCGCACGTACCGATTAAGACAAACTAGTTTCAAGATTTTGTCTGCTCGCTATTATTACAATTTTCAGAATTTTTTCCACCTTCCCTTGTACTTCCATATTTAGATCGTTTCATTGTATTCACTTGAGATATTTTGACCGTAGATTTTATTAATACTTCTATTTGTAATCAATGTTTCGGTACCTTTGTTTCATTTCTTAGACTTGCGCTCTTTACACAAGCATGCAAATATACATATAGTTATGATTAAATAAACAAACTTACACATATATACTGTATATATATGTGTATATATATGTATGTATATGTGTGTGTATGTATGTATGTGTGCATATGTATAAATATATAAAACATTTATTCATAGAGAGGGAGAGATAGACTTGTTTTGATTTTTATTGTCACCTGCAACTGAGTTGATGTTTTGACGGAACACAATCGGAAGAAGGTCATTAACGGTAATATGTAATGAGTTGTAGAAATAAATTAGCCTCAGAAAAACACAACTGGAAACAAAAATAATCATTAGGGAACTATGCAAAAAGTAGTAGTAAAAACACGAAGTCTGGAAAGTTGAAGTATTCCTTCTGCAGAAACATCTAAACAGAAGTATTGACTCTTGAGTAAAATCCTAATAGGTGTTGTTCTGGTCTTTTAATCCAAATGCAGAGGTCTCTGGTAGTGAGGTAGTGAAGAACATATGTAAGTCGCCAAAATTTATAAAACGTAGTAAGCAAGATATAATGGGCGACTTGTGAAAACGTTAACTAGATGACTAGGAAATTTCTTCGGCTTAAGCTTTGTATCTCAAGCTTTCTAGTCATTAGATAAAAAGGTTTAAGATGGTGTAAATGTAACAAAGTGAGCGAAAACAGAAACATATAAATTCCAAGGGTCATGAGACAATAAAAATACAATTAGAAAAGAGAAGAGATATAAGTATAATCAAGAGAAAATCTTCTATATTGGTTGGGCTGAAAATTACAAACCGTTGAAAGATACTGATGGTGTCAGACTACTATATTTTCTCTCGATAAAGGAATAATTTCCACAACGAATTCTAGTTTTATTAAGACTTATTGCATTTTTAATATCAGTCAAAGTTAAATTAAAACTTCAAATAACCATGATATGCCGTCCATTTTATCAAAAAAGGAAAAGCAAATATGGTCAGATGAGTACAGATGAATGAAAATTTTGTTTGCCGCAATTCATTCGTTTGTTTATCCAAATCATTTTTCTTTCATAGTGAATTGGTAGGTTACCGATAAAGGTTTTCATGTTATTTTGATTTTGTTACTTTCCTTCATTTTTATGATAACTCTCTCGGTTGCAATATTACGAATTTTATTATCATAAAATTGTTGAGCGAACTGTTTAGAATTGTACAAGAGTTGTTTCGAAGCGATTAAATGGGGACTCAGGTTTGACCGGGGGGTCTTCCTCTGGGGCCTCCCGCAGCAGTCAGGAGGAACCTAGGCGACTGGGAAAGCGATGATGTACATTCAAGTCTTCGTATCCGAAGGGCCTTTTGACAACCTTTAGCTTGTGAGTTGGTGTGCCCATTTGCTGTATATCCTCAACAACTGGTGAAGTAATGGAAAGCAGCGCCATTAATAAACACACTTCCTTGTACAACGTCGTTCAGTTGTCTGCCTTTCTTATAGTATGGAGAATTCTGACATTAGTAAGATAAGATTGCATAGAACAAAATAAAAGACTGATTTCTTTCAGCGGATGTCTTTTTCTTTTAGCATTTCCTTTCAAAACATTTGACATGAAACGGATTGCATGACGTGTTTGATGTCAGGAACCTTTTCAAGATCTGGTGGGATTTCGTAATTATTATTATTATTATTATTATTATTATTATTATTATTATTATTATTATTATTATTATGCTTTTGTTGTTTATGTTTTTGTTGTTGTTGGTTTTCCCCCCTTTCTAGATCATGAAACGCCAACGCGAAACGTGTTAAAACAAAAGCGAAAGCGAGAAACTCTACCTCTCAAGTTTCAATTAGATTAAAAGGGAAGTAATGCTATTCCGGGTTATAATGGAGGAAGAAAAAGGACAGACAAGTTAAACAAAAGTAATTCCTTTTTTCACAGCTACACGAGTGAGGGTGTGAACGTTCCCAGACTGTTAATCTAACTTCTTTAGGTTTTGAAAGACTGTTAAAACGAGACTTTTTTTTTACTTCTTAAAGTTTAAACCTTATTTCTCTCAGTAAATATGGTTGATGGGCAAAAATCCTGATATATATGTAAATGTATATATATCTGTGTGTGTGTGTGTGCATATATATATATATATATATATATATATATATATATATATATATATATATATATATATATATATATATATATATATATATATATATATATATATATATATATATATATATATATATATATATATATACTATATATATATATATATATATATACTATATATATATATACATATATATATATATACATATATATATATACTATACATAATAACTAATAATAATCTTGTGGAGCTAAACCCTCTTAGGCGAAAATGACAAATAGTAAATATATACGTACACATATAATGTGTGTATATATGTATGTGTATAATATATATATATATATATATATATATATATATATATATATATATATATATATATATATATATATATATATTGTGTGTACGTATGTAACTATATTACCCAAGTTACCCAGATAGAACTGGTCCATTCTCACTTTTCACTCTGCTCATGAAATAAAGACATCCTTTAGTGAATTCAGAATAAAAAGAAATGCCAAAGGCTTTGCATGTAAAAACCACAAATGCTACTGTGACAGTGCTTCATGTGACCCAACAGCAGTAACGGGCGGGGAGGATGAACATCCTGAAGGGTACAGTTATTACTGAAGAGGATTGAGTTTAACATTGTCTTTTTATATCTTTATCCAAACAGAGTTTTTCGCATCTTTCCATTTAGGTTTTAATTTTTTCCTCCCTTTGTATTCTGACGTTTTATGCTTTTTATATTGAAGATTTGTTTATATATATATATTATCATATTTTATATATATATATATATATAAATGGTATATTATATATATTATATGTATATATATATGTATATATATATATATATATATATATATATATATATATAATATATATATATATATATATATATATATATATATATATATATATATATATATATATATATATATATATATATATATAATATTTAAGTACTCTGCCTTTACTCTCTTCCTCCTGATAGTATCATATGTGTGCACACGCACACATACACATATATATAATGTGTGTGTGCGCGCGCGCACGATGATACCCTCCTCAGGAGGAAGAGAGCAAGGGTGAAGGCAGAGTGCGTGAGATCTGTTCACTTAAATTTCATTATGCTTCCTGCTTATGTAAACTAAACAATATGCCTGATAATTAGTCGACTACGGTGCATCACAGCTAAGGATCGAAAGGTCTTGCTGTTAGGAATCTCATGCCATAATGCTTCTGAAAACTGTTAGTGTTCTACCCAGTGGATTCATTCTTCTAAAGGTAGAAAGCCTCTCTGTTTATTTATATTATACTGTATATGTATATATATATGTATATGTATATGTATATACATATGTATATATATACTTATATATATGTATATGTATATACATATATATATATGTATGTATATGTATATATATACACACACATTATACGTATTATATGCACACAAATAACATACACATGTACATATATTTAAAAATGTGTTCTTATAGCCCGAAGTTTTTCAGTTTCATTGATCGGAGTTCATTGGTAGGTATGTAGCTGTGGCTGCTGCGTAAATGATTTGGAAGCCATTTTTTATAAATCAGGAAATGATTTCTTTGATATTATTGTTTTATTTTTTAAAACTATATATATTGGTTGTTTCAAACTGTGTTGATACAACTTTGATAAGTTTGCCCAGATTGTCTTAGAAGAGGGGGAGGGAACTTCTAGATTATAGTTACTTATAGTTACAAACTGGAAGATATTGTATCAGTTTTGGCTCTAGAACTTTGCAACAGTATAAAAGGTTACCCTTCCACGTTCGAAACTCCTGCCTAATAATTAAATGATCTTTTAGAGTAACACTGGGAACGGAATTGTAATCTAACCCTGCATACTGATTACTGTTCGAAGAGATCGCATTTCTTAAAAAGGACTATCGTGCATCCCCTTTCGCTCAAGGAATTCTATTATCTTGCGTAAGCTGCCGAAACACCCAAAGAGATTTCAGCATCTGGCTTTATATAGGGAAAGGTGACCTTTATGGGGGGGGAGATTAAAGAGTGTCACATAAAAAATCCACATCAAAGGGAATGAGAGAGAAAAAAAAAGTAGCCGAATGACTGCAAAAGTCGTATCACCTGTTTATTTTTAGGGGAACAACCTCTCGGCCATTTTTAAAGAGCTTTGAAGTTGAACTATCAAGCTGTATGGGCCTAGTGCCTTATCAATGCACAGCCGATGGCATACGAGATTTGTGAAAGACATCACTGGCTCGTCTCTCCTCGGCCAAGGAGACATAACCTTTGGAAGGTAGGTCAGTCGTATACCTGCATCCTTGACGCAGTAATGAATTTCATAATCTCTGGTGCTGTAGTGTATTGTCGCTTATTTATCATTTTGTAATCTTTCGTGGAGATTAACTTCCTTGGTGAATTTAGTGAACTATTTAGGAGGGTACGAAATAATAGTGTAATTGTTTTGACTGTTGCTTTTTCCCGAAGACCTCTCGTATTAGGAGTGTTGTTTGCCATTAGATTTCCTTATGTTACTTTCCTTCCTTAAGGAAATAAACCATGTGCAAGTTTTTGATTGGCAGATCATTCAGTCAGTGAAGGAGATGAATTTTTATGGGCGGTTCCTTTACCTCCTGATTCCTTATATCAGAATTTGCAGCGACGGCAACTCTTCGTGGTAACCCAATAAAAAGGTTTTGATTCTGTTTACGACATCAAATCGATCAACAAATCAGTGCGATAGTGTTATAACGGTGATTTATTTATTTATTTTCTCTTTGAGACTTCATGTTGTTGCGGTTGTTGTTATTGTTGTTGTTGATTGTTATGATAATGGTAATGGAGATGGTGACAGAATTTGTGGTGGTGACAGAATTTGTGCTCCAATAAAGCGGGCAAAAGTTATTGCGAACCAAAAGGAAATAGTGAAACGATATTCTCTTTCAAATTCCTTCTTGTGCCACTTTGAATAGAATCTCTGTTGCTTATCAGTTATAGCTTATGAGTAGTGTTGCATTACAGCTGAATACATTTCGTTTTCTAAATTGCAGGTCTTTCTTTTGCTTGCAAACTTGTCGCTTTGCACATGGCATAATTTACTTTGCGTTTTAAACAGGCAATTTGGCCTGGATATTGATAAAACAAACTGCCTCTTGATCTGAGTAGATTTAGTGGATGTAGTGTTGCCTGGCCTGGTAAATAACAGGTCAGCTGTTGAAATCCAAAGTTGAACGTTTATCTCTTCATAACGTATAATAAGAGATGCTATATTATGTTATATCCACACAACACAACTCACACAGTACTTGAATTCTGACATTTCCAAAACCTTTACCTGATCAGATATTTTCTGCTCTTTGTACTTCTATATTTGTAAAGGGCTCAGGTTTCACTGCTTTGCCGCAAATATCATATTACACAGGGTGCGCCACTGTTTCTGTAATTTCTGTAAGGAACTTCGTGTTTGTGTAGTGTATGCAAGAAGATACTTCGTTATATCTCTTGGGATCAGTGAAAAGAGAGACGGTGAGGAGGTCTGACTCTCCTGCGTTCTCTCGTATTGCATTTCAGTCTTTTTAACTCTCTCTCTCTCTCTCTCTCTCTCTCTCTCTCTCTCTCTCTCTCTCTCTCTCTCTCTCTCTCTCTCTCTCATAATATGATATCTAAAGAGAACAGATGACTTAATGAATTTTGGTTTTTAACTGTTCGACCAATCGTTAAACAGTGAGTCCGCAGCAAAGATTTTTTTTTTTTATTTTCTTTTTTTTTTTTTTTTTTTTTTTTTACATCGCGTAAGGTGTCAGATACCTCATCATAAAATATGGGCGAGATTTATCGTAACACATATGAAGCATGAAGGATTGCAAATGTTTGGGTTCTCTCCCCTGAACTATACTCCCGCCGGTAATGGTTTTTAATAATTTATCACTTAACTTTAGATTTTATCAAGAAAAGAGAAGAGAGAGAATTTTTTTCTATTTACTCCATTAGGTATCCCAACTAGGCGAACAGAGTCGGTATTCATTAATACATTAGTACATGTATATTAACTGGGTCAATGTAAGGATTAATTTTTTCGACTTTGTTCATCTGACCTGCGCTGCTCTCAGGGTTTGAAAAGGAAATGTGTCCATTCAGCCAGTGTTGTAGGTGGCAATATATTAAAAAGTTCAACTACTAGATTCCTTGTAGGAAAAAATGGTCTAAAAGTCACAAGTTCAGAGGTCACAGTTGGGGATCAGGTGGCCTGGATTGATTCTAAGAACTTGATACAATCGGAAAGCGAAAATATTGAAGAGTTCTTGGTGAAATTCGACTCGGTAACGCATTTATAGCTTTCAGACAAGGGATTTTTAGGTCACAGGGTTAAATATTTGGGTTAGTTTGTATTTATGTATAAAAAAAGTATTTTTTTTTTTACTACGCATATAGAATAATTCACTACTCGCTGCCTGTCCATGACTGATATGATTTTTTAGAGGTCAGGTTCAAAGGCTAAAATCAGGATGCAGTCCTAAGAACAAAATGTCAAGCGAAATATTTCTAGAAGTGGTGAGGGAATATTTAAACACGGGTCTCTGAAACTTGGCATTACCTTCTCTCCACTTTTGCAACTTCATATTTATAACTAACTAACTAAGATAGGTTTTTTGCTCCGGTAGCAGCCGTGACTAGACCTTAGAGAGGAAGTAAATGTTACGCCAGTGTATGGGTAGGTAATTTGGAAAGTGATAAATTCAGAACACAACAGGGAAGAAGATTTGCCTGTTTAACAATGACTGAACGATCGCTTGTAGACTGGTTTTACGCAGCTATGCTAATCGAAGTAGAAAATGAAATATTTGCTAAAACAGTACAGTTGGAAAAACATAAAAATCGTTGAGACTTGGGAGAAAGAGAGGGGGGGAGAGAGCGCCATCGGTACTTAGGAACACTCATCACTTATTCCGCAAATGCAGAGGAGAGTGCAAAACCCGTTATTATAAGTCGTTTCACCAGGTGGTGTGTTATGTTAGTTCATCTTCAACGTGGTGTAATTGGTGTACCCGCCTACAAGCGAAAGGGCAAAGGTCGCGTGTTCACGATGTATATCTTGTGGCCCGTTCATTTCATTAATAAATCTGCAGCACGGTGTAACTGCATTGCAATATACCTTTGAGATTTGTTTCCAGGATCAAAAGCAAATAACAGCCGCTTCCGACAGTACAGCAGATTGGATTACTCGCTCTAATGATTATTGTTTGGCCGTAAAATTCACAGAATCGCCGGCGTTGATTGTTTGGGCTTTCATGTAAAAGGTGGCCGGGTCTTCTGCGCAGTTTCGACCTCCGTCTCTCTACTTCCTGCACCAGAGCACGTGACGCGGATTTGGTTGATTGATTTAACGCTACTGGCGTCACATTATTACGGTCACCGCCACCGAGGTGACGGTGGCTCCGTATCATATATTCACCCCCTTACCACCTTGAGTGTGGTGTGAAATACGTGTAAGCCTTGTTCATCTTTCAATGACTACTTTTTTTGTACTATTAAGGGGAAGTAAACGAAAGATAACTACTGAATATTAGTTTGCTTTCAGTTTAGATGATAAGTTAGTTACGAGTTTACATGCATCGTGTAAATTATAATAATGATAATGTCCTAATCCTTATAATGTCGTCCTGAACTGTATTTGAAATGATTTACCTAGCTATATGTGAATCGTATATGTGTCAGGTTCAAACTGTAATAGCAACAATAATTATAACGTTTCTCTTATATTATCTAACACATCATGGATGGTTTTTGCCCGCCTTGTATTTAAACTGAAAGGATAAAGCAATGCTAGTTTAAAAAAAAAGTCCTCTTAAATTTTGAGTAAAAAATATTTATGTTAAAAGCTTTATTTTCGCACTTTTATAATGGATTAGAAATGGATACATGATTTTGACATTCTGGATATCCGCAAGTTTTAGCGAAATATGAGATTACTTTGTTTTACGTCTCCCGGTTAAAACCTTTAATATGAAGAGTTAATTACACAGAACTCAAATTGGACTACCCCAGTCAGCAAAGTTTGTCATTTCTTTTATCTTTTAACAAACTGCAGAGCTTACTAGCATTTTAAAGGTAACAAAGCCCTTTGTTATTTTGAAGATTTATGTTACAGAATACAACTGAATTGTTAGTGATCATGACGATCATGTCTGTTTTTTTTATATATCTCCATTGTATCCATTTCCTTCTCGAACTCGGGTCAGTGACCTAGAGAGTTGGAAAAGAGAGCGAGCGGAACTTTATCATGCGGAGAGGAAAAAATGAATGATTGTCCGGATAGGTGAGAAAATTATTAATCACCCAAAGAAGAGAGAGAATAATGAATTGTCTTGAAAGGAAGAACGATTGTTTAAACTAACCTAGGTAAATAGAAAGTGAACTTGTAGAGAGAGAGAGAGAGAGAGAGAGAGAGAGAGAGAGAGAGAGAGAGAGAGAGAGAGAGAGAGAGAACTAACCCCTGTGTTGGCGAAAGCATGGATAGACATTTCAGTCAGGCCACAAAGAGAACAAGTGATGAACTGATGGAATTCGCAAAATCCAAGGAAGAACAGGTGCATGGACAGAGAATCAAAACGCCAGTGACGGAGGAATGACACACGACTGATGCAAGGGTCGCTATTCTGAGAGCAGGAAAAGAAAGTGGATCTGGTGACGTGAGAACAGCCGGTAGAAACAGTGCTAAAATTGTGCTATTCTAAATTTATGTCCAACCAACGCTTGGGTTGTTTCATTCTGATATTATTATATGTTTAATTAAGGGAATTTTTTCAGATATATATATACATTTCCTTTGGAAATGCATGCAAGACGTCTTCTGTTAATAAACGTTCATAAGCCAAAGAATTAGTGACAGAAAAAATGAAGGGGTTTGGGGGATAAATCTTGTATCTGTTTTGTAAGACATGGGAGTTAGTTTCCATTTTAAAGATTATCGATTTATATTATGACACTAGGTGTTATTTCTCATGGAGAGAAAGTGTCGAAGTATTTCGTATTACAGAAGTTTACAGAGAAATCCCATGAAGAGAAAGAAAACGAAATTCAGGGAAACCTGAGGCTAAGAGTTCTGAGGTATACAGAAGAGAATAAAGTTTTCTTAATTAATCTCATTTTGAAAACTTGGTTTCTTTAAGCAAAAAGATATTTCCTTGGTTTCGTTCGTAATGAGGAAATAACTCACTTCCTACAATGCTACCCGCAAGTGCAATAATTGTTCGACAACATACGCTCACGTTCTATGTAATGTGTGGATGTTGCTAATTATTTTGTCCTTGGGTGACTATCGATCTACGTACGTCTATATATATATATATATATATATATATATATATATATATATATATATATATATATATATATATATATATGTGTGTGTGTGTGTGTGTGTATATATAACGTGTGGTTTCCGTTGTGTACGTGTTTAAGATGATTTTTTTCAAGTTGCGGGTGACCATGAAGTTTTGATCTTTTTTCTTCCCAGACAGAAAGGCTCAATTTTATTTTTGAGAAAATAGATGGAGTATCGAGAATATACACTTTTTCCGGAGTTTAATAAATTATAGTGAATTAGTTTTTCCTTGTAGTGAGAATTATTATTGAGAGGCATAATTGGAAATTATTTTGAAGAGCTTCTGTCCTTCAAAAGGGGTAACCAATATGCTCATGTACGCGAGGGTGCTTCACCTTTGAATATTAGTGTTTACAGACTTCATGTACACCATCAGCTTCGTATTTTGACTGTAGATTTTGAGTGTTAGTTGCGAAGCAGGAAGAATTACGTGACACTTGCCTTAGAACTACAAAACTAGTGAAAAGTGCATGTGAACTCTGGATTATGTAGAGAGGTTTAGCGCCCACTAGTACACTTTCTGTTGATACGGTGGGCAACCCTCTTCTGAAGTTCTGCCACCTCAGATTGTGATATAAATGTCAGAAGATCAGTACCGAGCTGTTATTGCCGAAAATGGTCAAGGTGTACTATAATTTTAAAGACTAAGTCTGAACCATCATCTTTTCCTCTATTAATGGGTGAATATTTGATTTCTGTAGAGTAACTCGAGAACTATGGTACATAAGACATCCAGATATTTTTGTAGTTATCAGCGTTAATACGGCAAATCCACCTCTGTGTATTTGATTTCGAAATATACCCTTTTTGACCTTCTGTAATTGCAAACTGTAAATACAGTTATTTTTTGTGATTTAAAAGACTGTCATCTATGTCATTTACGACCGGTAGACAAAAAAAACTTTCTAGATAATTTTACCATACACTTTAAATTATTCAGACCTTTTCTGTGAAGGATAAGGGTTTTTCTTTTTCATTTTTAAAGTTAACCGCCATAAAATGTTCTAGGAAATCATCCAGCTTCAAATCTCGATCTGGAACTGTGCTGCTCTCTCTTGCACTCATAAGAGAGAGAGAGAGAGAGAGAGAGAGAGAGAGAGAGAGAGAGAGAGAGAGAGAGAGGCTCACTCTCTGTGTGTGTTTAGGCAAGCTCTTGAGATAAATCACCTCTCCCTGCTGTGAGCTTATTCAATGGTTGCTCTCTCTTTTAGAATTAATGAGATTTACTTGGCATAGATTTCTTCATAGTCGAGAACTCCCATTTAATGTGTTATCGAAAATCTTTTCATGATCAAGAGAGCAAAAGAGAAAGTTGGAAGGAGAGAGAGGAAATGTTAGTAAATTTGGATCGTTGAAAGCCCGAGTAGAAGAAATTCGAGGTAGAAAAAATGTACTTTAGTGATTTTGATTAAAACAAGGTTAGGGAATAATGTACAAAAATGAACTGAAATGAGAAACGAGGATAGAATGCAGTCAGAATTTCATAGCAAATAGTCTGATAAATGATACCACTGTCTTGGCAGTTGAATTAAAATTGATATTAGGATTATAATTATGAAGTAATATATAGTGTGCGCGTTTGTGTATGTGTATTTATATTTATGTGTGAGTGTGTGTGTGTTCATGTATACAGAGAGTTATATTTTCATGGTTGTTATTTCGATGCCATGTACATTATCGAGGGGCTTAATGGAATCCAAGCATATAATCATAGAAATACGGTATTCCTAGGGCCCAAAGATTCCCTCGCCACCTTATGTCATGCTGTTTGACCACCATCTCATTGTAACTGTTTAGTATCCATCTACAGCTACGGGGCGAGTAATGTGTTCTCTAAGTTAACAGAGCTTCGTGGTCTTTTTTATTTTTTATTGTTATTTCAGGTTTTGGCTTGACTTGCCGAGTTTGTCCAATAAATATTACGCTAAGTGTGACATTTGCCATTCATGTTACCCATTGTTTCCTTTGGTTACACTTTTACTTGGCTATTTTGCGTCAGTTTTTCAGTAGATAATTAATGGAACCCTTGGTTTTTTGCAAAGCCTTCCCAAGTACATCTGTAAATTTCCCTCTTGCAGCCTTACTCCATAGCAGAAGGATCATTCAATAAATCCTGCAGGTTTGTTGAGTTTGCATGCAGCTTCATTCCCCAGGTCATTTCTATCTGAATTTCTTCCTTGTCTTTTTCAAGAACATATCGGAAGTGCATTTAGATATTGAGGTGCCTCCTACCGTATATAGTGGTTACTGTTTTTTTTTATTCGTGCAAAATGTTGTGCATGTTCTTTTAGTGTTCTGAAATTTTTGAAATTCAATTTCAGCTTTACTATTTAATATTTTCAGAAATGGTCCGAAGTATTTCTTCCATTGTTGAGTTTCAGTTCAGAAACTTCCAACTACGAAGAAATTTAACAACCATTTTTCTTATATATTTTCACGGCGTACACTGAACGTGAGTTCAAGATTAAACGTAAGAGTACACGAAGAAAGAAAATCAGCCAAACAGAATGGATCGTAAATAATATATATTTTTTTTTATTTGTCGTTGAGAATTTAGTCGTTAGTGCGTTTATAAATTTTGTTCGCGTGTAATTTTTCTCTCACTACTTCACTGATATGTGATTTGGACGTTTAAGGATTTAGATTTACGAATGATGTGTAACTGGTTTTATGGAGGAAAAATTAAATATTTGTTTCCTTCACCGTGCGAAAAGTAACTCTTCGGTTTTGTTCTTATAAATCAAGCTGCGTTTTCGTGGTCACTTAGGTTGTATAAGCAAAATATGTACAATTATTTAATGATACAGTATATACATTATATATATATATATATATATATATATATATATATATATATATATATATATATATATATACATATACAGTATATATATATTTTTATAATATTCTCAAGCACTCGTTCTGTTCATTCGTGCTACAGTGGATATTATATATGTACATATGTATGTATGTATGTATATATATATATATATATATATATATATATATATATATATATATATATATATATATATATATATATATATATATATATATATATAT
Source organism: Macrobrachium rosenbergii (assembly GCF_040412425.1). Lineage (NCBI taxonomy): Eukaryota > Metazoa > Arthropoda > Malacostraca > Decapoda > Palaemonidae > Macrobrachium > Macrobrachium rosenbergii. The sequence goes on along the minus strand of NC_089784.1, from coordinate 10,295,985 downwards.
ATATGTATATGTATATATACTGTATATGTATATATATATATATATATATATATATATATATATATATATATATATATATATATATATATATATATATATGAAATTTCTTTTATTGTATTCTCCTTCGCTAAACAGATAGAAGTATTTCGATTCCCCAAATAAAGTATGTAAACTGCAAAAAGAAATAATTTTGTCAATGAAGTGCATTCTTAAAGATACGGCATTCTTATCCTAATTGTGCCTCAGTGATATAACTCATGGCGATAGAGTTCTTTAGTTTGCAACTTTTGCTCCAACATTCTTTAACTGTGAAGTTCCGTCGTTAGCATAATTTTTTTTTTTTTCAGTGGGCTTTGTTTTAGACTCTTTCAATCTCCGACATTTTTTCATTCTCTTTTGCAGAATGAACTTGCCGAGTTCGGATCTTAGTGACTAGTAAAAAGCACAAAATGTGCGCTTGAGCACCCACTTCATGTTGAATGTAAATCCGATGTTGTCTTCAACATAGCCACGTACCAGCGCTTCCGTAAAAAGAGTACAATAGACTATTTTTATGTGAGCTTTTGTGTATTCAGTAATCCAGACAACGGTAAATATACAATACCCTAGTGGAATCCTCTCTTGATTACCCTTCATCCTTCGCGAATGACGTATATTTCGCAAGAAGACGCATATTGCATCTTGTTAAGTTTATTTTTCCCGGTACGAAAATAGGCGCTTCATTTTCAGTCGTTGGTGAATAAAAGATGCAATTTCGGATTGAAATGGCGGACACACTTCCCTTGCATTCGCTTTATATTTGCATTTAATTAAGCTGTTGGTCCTTCTTTGCATTGAAATTCATAATTCATCCGTGTTCATGGTGGGCACCATGAACTCGGGGTATTTGTGCAGTTACCTTTTAATGCCTCGTGGTGCAACAGATTTCGCTGCAAGATGTTCAGCTTGGTGCTTCCTGGAGTAAAAATTAGTGGATCATTTAAAGTAGTGAGGCATCTCTTGTATTTCGGTATAGGAAATTGCGACAGCATGTTTAAGTATACAGAGGACCGAATTATAAAGTCATATACATATACATACATATATTCATGTATAGTATATAATGTGTGTGTATTTTTTTATTCGCTCTTTATGCTGACAGCAGTTTCAGCCATTAATTTATCATCAGGGCTATACCAAGTCTACAATGGAACTCCACTCCTGTAAATGAATGACCACAATTAAAGGCTGAGAACAAGAATCTGAACAATAAAATTAACATTTACACTTCACTCCTTGATTACAAGTTTCATAGCACGAAAATCTTGATAATTATTCCGCAAGAGGTTAGGAAACGTTGCCTTACTGAAGAATGGAATTGCTGATTAATATCCTTTCATTCGTCGATTAAGAAAGACATGATGCCTTTATATATAATTGTTGTGTAGATGTTAAAAAAAAAAAAAAAAATTCTTTGCGAGCAAGAGCTAATTGTTTTAGGCATGTGTGTAAATTAATTTGTGAACCTGTGCTTTTTATTGTCTAGTTGAACGACCATATCTTGATTCGTTAACTATAACTTTATATGAGCGGGTGTGAATTTTGAGTTCTAGAAGTCAGAGTGATGAAGGCCCTCTCGTCGTGGAAAAAATGTGACTGCTAAAACATGGACTTTTTAGGGTTCGTTCTCGAGTGACCTTTAGCAAGTGAGAGACAAATGAAAAATGCTTCCATTCAAAGCGAAAATGGTATTGATTGCAGGCAAGGGCGTTGCTCTCAAAGGAGTATGTTTCAATAGACGAATATTCTGCAGTACACGCTAGCAAATGTCCGGGCTATGTATAGAAAAAAAATTCATCAAAAAGAGTAACACAGCTGGGTACATTTCGCTTAAGCTCTTAGTAACTAGGATTAATACACCTATATGAATATGCACTCTTGCATACATAGATGGTGTGTGTCTGTGTATATATATTTATTTATATATATATATATATATGTTATATATATATATATATATATATATATATATATATATATATATATATATGGAGAGAGAGAGAGAATGTTTTAATTAAATATATGTATGTATCTCATCTAGTTATGGATAAAAGATAAAGTTAAACCTTTATCTATCTTTATCTGTGTAAGTGTAGAACTGTAATCCAAGATAACCAATATCAAAGTAATTCTGACTTAGTACGTAAAAAAATTACATAGTATGTATAAAATGATAAACTTTTGGGAAGTCATATTACAAATCAAAATGACCGAAACACAGAATATCGCCGAGGAATCTAAAAATCTTTCCAAGGCCCTTTGACTAGCACAAACAAATCGCCAAGAAACTGCCTCTTTCAATTACTAAAACACACAAGAGGGAAGTAAATAATACGAACAGCGTATTGACAAAGTCTAACGCGAAAACCTTCCGGAATTTCGCGCAAAGTTCGAATTTAGAAGCGCAAAATCTTGATCTGTGTTTTCTAGGCCTTGTCAAAGTTGCCAGTTTAGTGGAGGAATATGTACTTATCTCCCTCTCTCTCTCTCTCTCTCTCTCTCTCTCTCTCTCTCTCTCTCTCTCTCTCTCTCTCTCTCTCTCTCTCTCTCTCTCTCTCTGTACATAGTTCGCCCCTGATTTTGTTATTGCCTTACAAACAGTACAGTACATCCTAAGAAGGGGTCACAATGTGGCATGGAGATCTAGCAGTGAGTTCAAACCTTCTTCATTACTTTTCCAAGTGCTGTAAAGTACACACACACACACACACACACACACACACACACACACACACACACACACACACACACACACACACATATATATATATATATATATATATATATATATATATATATATATATATATATATATATAGAGAGAGAGAGAGAGAGAGAGAGAGAGAGAGAGAGAGAGAGAGAGAGAGAGAGAGAGAGAGCTTTAGCAAGTGAGCCCTTACCGCCATGGTTATTCAGTCGTCAGTTTTTGCAAGCCTGTCTTTTTCTATATGAAAGAATTGCATTTTTGGTTTAGTTATTTTTAGAAATGCTTTTATGGGTGCAGTTATATTTGATCGAACTAAAGTTATCTTGGGACTCGGAGCTCCATATTAAGTCTCCTTGTCCAAGAAGCATGTAAATTTGAAGCCTCCCTTTACGGAAATGTGACTGCTATAAATAAACAAGTACGCAAGCAAGGCTGGTTATAGCCCCGTCTAGATCTAGAAACGGATCTTCTGCTTTCGTCATTGGACGCTGTGTTGGGAGGCTTGTTCTCTTCGCTGTATTCGAGAGATCTGAGGGTTGCTCGATTAGTGATGTGGCATAACATTCACGATGTTTCCAATCTCGACATTTTTGTTGTGCTAGGACGTTGGATTTTAAAGGCTGCGCGCTTAAGAAAATGATAATATAACATGATAATTTAACACGTACAGCCTGAAGGAGAATGAGCAAGGGTTTCTGTAGTTATCAGTCTGATATTATCCTTTAAGAAAAATCCTTCTTAGATCGTAAGACAACTGAAGATTCCACATCTCCGTTACCCTCGAGTTGGAAGGCAAGGGGCATCATCAGTGACTTTACAGAGATGAACACGGCCTTCGAGCTGCGCTAGGCAGTATTGCCTTAGGTATACATGCACTATCTATGGTTGTCTACAGACCCATAGTGGAAAGACTGATTATGCACAGATGCTTATTGCAGCTGGACGAATATACCGTAAATTGCAGCTTCTTATCCGGAAATTACCAAAATGGTATTGCTATGGCTTGGTTTGTATTATTCAGAACAAATGTTTGGAAGGCAAGGAGGTACGTAAAAGTAAAAATAGCGGTGAAATTCTGAGAAAAATAAGACAGGAAGAGACGTTTTCGGACCGTTGTGTTATATGTGTGTGAAATGGTCTGCTATTTAAGTATATGATTTCATTTTTGATTGCTCGTAATTAGGTAACGACTTTATATATATATATATATATATATATATATATATATATATATATATATATATATATATACATTATATATATATAATTTCATTTTTATTGCTTGTAATTAGTAACGATTTTATATATATATATATATATATATATATATATATATATATATATATATATATATATATATATATATATATATATATATATATATATATATATATATATATATATATATATATATATATATATATATATATATATATATATGACTATTTATCACATCACCGTGATTCATATACAATCAGAAAGCTACAAATCCTTTAATATCAATTCACTCTACCTCAGAGTAATATATTTTCATATATGTTACCGAAGGGAATTTTAATTGATAATAAGTCCACCGTCCCGTGGGATCAGACCAGCGACGGACGAGGAATCAGGACTACAGTGACACACTAACCAGTCGGCCGACTGGTTGGTGTGTCACTTTATCCGTCTTCAATCCCACGGGACAATGACTTATATCAGTAAAATTCCCCTTCTCTAACATATAAAATATATTAGAGTAGAGTATTGAATTAAAGGAGATTATATATATATATATATATATATCGCTTGCTTCTGATATATATATATATATATATATATATATATATATATATATATATATATATATATATATATATATATAATATATATATATATATATATATATATATATATATATATATATATATGCGCTTGCTTCTGAGAGAGAGAGAGAGAGAGAGAGAGAGAGAGGCACTCGCTCATAATGTATATGCAGAGGGACGGAAACAAGAAGCTTCAGGAATACATCAGCATAACATAAACCAAGGATTTTGGCTTCATGTTGTGGGATTTTGACCTTATGATGCCGATTAGAACGCCAAACATCTGGGAATCCGCAGCCGCATCCCTTGAATCCCTCAGATTTAATTATTCATTCCCTGGGCACGAATTCTTAAAAAGTAATGCCTAGATCTTGCGTACGTTGATTCTTTTGCAAGATGCAACAGCTACGTGGAGGTTGAAGTTATTAGATTTTCATAAGCTCTCTATCGTTTGCATTGCGAATGTTTACCTTTACAAATATTGCAATGGATATGTTAGTGACCGTCACTAACATATCTATTGCAGTATTTGTAAAGGTAAACATTCGTAATGCAAACGATAGAGAGCTTATGAAAATCTAATAGCAACTTCGCTCCATCTGGTTTACTGCAGTGGAAGATTTACCTACATTATCGTTATTGCAACATTGTCCATTCTAAATTTTCATGGGTTTTAAATATATAAATATATATATTTTTAATGTCGATTACAGTTTGTTTTCCACATATCTAACTATATTTTTCTATCATGAATGTTTGATTTCATCGTTTGCTTGTAAGAAATAAAGGAACCTTTTTTTGTTCTTAATCCAAGCTAAATCGAGTGATTCGTAGTATCATACGATTAAATATATTTTCAAATATTCACTCAATTTTACCTTTTTTCCCCGGCGACTTGTCCTGAGCGTGTCGCGAAAACCCGAAAAAAAAA
>NC_089784.1:10223003-10285503 GCF_040412425.1 Macrobrachium rosenbergii | reverse complement strand
TCTCTCTCTCTCTCTCTCTCTCTCTCTCTCTCTCTATACACTTTTGGGTAAGGGTGTATGTCATTGCATATATATATATATATATATATATATATATATATATATATATATATATATATATATATATATATATATATATATGTATATATATGTGTGTGTGTGTGTGTGTGTGTGTACATATGTGTGTATGTATATGTATACACATATGTCTGTATGTATATATATATATCACACGAACTCGATGAATTAATCATAAATTATATGCAGCAGAATGTTTCAGGGTAATGTTATTATATGCCTGAGGATGGACATGTAATGCAGTTGAATGACAACCTAGTTTTGTTCTAGACAGGTATGGTACAATAGAAGTTAGATTTTATCTTTTTCAAATTAGTTTCCAGCAAAAATAACTTTATTATTTTGTGTAAAACGGAAGTGCGTAACCTGTGACAAATGCGAAACAGTATTTTTAGAACAAGAGCTTTAGGGAATTTCATTTTAGAATTATTTTGATCTTCCGTTTGTCAGTCTTTGTATTGAGCTGAGGTTACTTAAATATGTCATATGGTGGAGGACTAATAAAAGTATTAGATACTTCCTGTGACTTAATCAGTTTCTGTCTAATTTTCTCGCATTTTATTTTCTCCCCTGATATCAAAGTAAAAGGCAAAGGCAACCGTTTTAGAAAAAGCTTAAGAAAAGCGTCTGGGCATATTGATCGTGCGATAGTTATGACCGTTAATGGCCCTCCAATTTCTGTGCGCTTCTGAATACGGATTCTGATTTCTTGTTTCAAAGGAATCTCGTCACGGAAATTCATTTTTTGTCCTCTGTGAATCATTCTCCTCTGAAGAGGCCATTACGATTCCCCTTTCGTGTCATGTCGTCCTGATCATTTCCACTTTGCAGACTGTAAAGAGATCTGTACTTTTTCTGTTCTCCCCTTTTCGAAGTTTAAGTAAATATTGGCCTGCGATAAGAATAGAAGAAGGCAGGAGGACTTTTGCAGCGACTCCTGCACCAAAATAGCCTTCTTTTTCCGTTTTCAAGAACTTTTGTTCTTCTCTTGGCAGTTCGCTGTATTTTCTATTCGTGTGTTTAATTCAAGACCTGGTTCAAAGGCTGCCTTTGTACAAAGTACCGTTGATATAATTTTTACACGTTTTAACTTTTTATCGGCTATTTTTATGAGAACGTTACGAATTTTAGCCTATTAATGAAATCCTGAATGAAAGATAAACCTGACTGGAAATCAGAAAGTGGTGCAGACAATTAACATTATTATGGTTACCTTATTTTATTACAAATTCTGTTTTCTTATATGTTACATATGATAACTGTTTTCTGTTTAAAATAGAAAGACTCTCCCCATTTGATTATTAACATGAATAACGTCCACGTACAAAACATGTTTTGGGCACTCTGAATGAAAAGGTTCTGCAATGTACTTTTATATTAAACGGAGATTCTATCAAATGTTCTTGTTATTTGCGTATTTTATTTGTTTAGGATATATTTTTCAAGTAGCATGGATATATTTGACAGTGTTTGAAATATATTTTTAAACGCCAGATGTAAGACTTCAAGGAAATTATTCTGTTTTGTTCCGTGAACATTTACATAGCAGTGATACTGTTTTGTTCAGTAAACACTTGCATAGGAATGATTCTGTTTTCTGTTTTGTCCAATGAACTTTTACATACAAATGATTTTGTTTTGACCAGTGAACACTTATTTAGAAATTATTTGTTTTATGGCGGAAACACACAGAGACAGTCGTCATTTACAGTAAGAGTGAAAGTCCTTCCACTTCAGGAGATTCCAGTATAAATGCTAAGTGGATGATAGATGTAAAATCAGTGAAACCTACAGGGTAACCCAAAAGCTTCGCAGTGGTACAATGATCTGCACGATGCCATCATCCCTCTTTTTCGCTTCCGACTATTTTTATGTATGTGGAGCGATACATATACTATCCGCATATCACTGAATGACTGTATTGTTTATAGAAAATACGTTTACTTTTATGTAAGAACTAAATGAGTTCTGATTTAAAAGTGCCTTTCAGCTACCATCAGTCTGAATTAAAGGCTATGTAGTAACTGCCTTGACACCAGCGCGGGAAGCGTGAATACATTTTGAAATATCAGTATAATTCGGTGAATACTTCCGATTACTGCATCGTTACTCTGATACCTTATGCATGTTTATAGAAAGTATCAAATCCCATGCACTAACAAAGGAAAAAATGGAAGGATATGACAGAGACGAGAAGACCACATAACTTTGGCTTAACGTGGAGCGAGGAAGACAGTTCTCTGTATGAAAGTTTGTGTGGAATCTCGTTAGCTCGGCGTAACTGCGATATAAATAAGCGAAAGCTTTTAGTGCGGCCGGAGGAGGCTGTAATTAGGAGTGTTATCCTTTTTCCTCCAATTCTAACATCCTTCCAAAACTGGTCCTTGTCCTAAATAGGTTGTATGACTTGTTTATTTGTACCTCTAAGGAGAAAAACTCATCTTTATTCCATTTTGTATAGTATACAAAATTGTAAGTAATATAAACAGCAGTTCGGGACTTAATTTTTTGCTTTGTTAATTCTTGTTACGTTGTCTTTTTGTGCAGTAACTTGAAGAAAGTGCAAAAATAAAAACAGAAATGAAATAGGAAATGATTCTGTAAAGTGTCTGTAGGGTTTATTGTTCTCCAAATTATAGGAAGATATGAAAATTGGTAGTTATTATTCACGTTAATGTATGTCATGTAAACTTTAGCCAAACACTTTGCTATCTCAAGGATATAGCTTAAACTGGATTTTATCTGTTTTTAGCATTACGTATGCTCTTTGTTTTAACCTTAAAGGATCTCGTAAATAAACAAGCCAGTTTTCTGCAAGAAGAAACATACAAATCCCACTGTTTCCAGTTGGAATTTACCATGTTTAAATCAGGTCGCTAAATAGTTCGCCAGGATTTAAGGAATAATTATCGAATACTTGGATTAGTAATTTGTCCATTAATATTCATCCACTGTTGCTTGGCAAACTGTTGCATCATTAAATTGCTAGCCTTGGAGTGGAATCAATGACGTGGATGAGGAAATGTAGTTATTTGTACTCGGAAATAAGGATAGGATGCCATAAGATATTTTATTGTAGATACATAAGTTTTGTGGGAATAAGTGTTTGGCTATCAGGCTCATCTCAAAAATCGGTAGTTAGGAAATTGCAGCGGCGTCCTTACAAGTTGATGTTAGCAGCATTTGTGCACAGTGGGGCCCCAAGTGTCAACAGAGGACTTGAATGAATAACGAATATAACAACTGTTTCATGAAATCTCTCTCTCTCTCTTCTCTCTCTCTCTCTCTCTCTCTCTCTCTCTCTCTCTCTCTCTCATATATATATATATATATATATATATATATATATATATATATATATATATATATATATATATATATATATATATATATATATGTATATATATGATGCATACATATATATATATATATATATATATATATATATATATATATATATATATGAATGTATGTAAGTATAATCAATTTCCTTAAGTAAAACTATGGAAGACTTCTGCCTTTATACGTACAGAGAATGCTATTAGCTTGAAAAGAGGCGACCGCGTGGAAATAACTCGAAATAGTACAAGGTTTGCTTGTCTTAAGATTAAGCATAAACCAACTGGAATATCTTTGGAACGTGTTTTAAAATGCCTTACTTGTCAGCGAGACAAAGTGAAAAAGGATGATTTCAAGAATTTATTCTTGAATTTGCCGCCTAGAAGAAAAAAAACATTCACTGGTTCCTATCAGTGCCGACACTAGTATCAATCTTTAAAAATCTTTAAAAATATATATATATATATATATAATATATATATATATATATATATATATATATATATATATATATGGAACATTTAACATCTGAGTTAATTGCCCAGTTTTTATATGGATAAAAATGCATCATTGTACCATCGTAAAATAGTTTCAAAATAAATGAAAAGTGAATGAGACTGTAACTAGGAACGGGAATCTTGAAGATGTTCACGTAATATGTCCATTGTCATCAGTTTCCTTATAATTAGAGATTTTTTATATATTGGAGTGTATATTGACCTTGATTTAAGAGATGAATTTCATTTTGAAAACGTGACTTTCATCGGTGCATGATATTTTCTGCATCTTGCAAGTGTTGTAGTGGCGTAATTCATAACTTTGTTGTATTTTAGCTGACTCCAGCATGACAGAAGGATATTTCATCAACAGTTATTTTTGCCCAGTTTTCCTTTGGTAATCATATTTATGCAATAACTCTTCTTCCTCGGACACAGTTCATCTTTCAGTATTTCATCACATGATTCACGTTAAAAAATAGAAGCGGATAAAATGATCAAACACTCGGTAGAATGAATGAAAACGAAAAGAGAATGCATTATGTGTTGAGTAAAGGTATCTAGAAAAAAAAAGATAGAAGGGAACATCTACGGAATCTTTTCATTAATTTATCTGAGGTTTCGTAAAGCAAGGAGGCCTCCATAAGTAATGAGATCGATAATGTGACCTATATTAAATGGCTTCCATTAAGCATGGCCTCTTTTTTTCATCCGGATCCGAATCTCTTTCTTGAACCGACGGAGGGAGCTGCTCTCGCATTCAGCCCTGACATTCCGTTCGGTGTCCTTTAAATCTCCTGTGGTAGTAGGCCTTTTGCGTAGTCTTTTATTAGGCATTCCATTTCCTTCGGGTTAGAAAAACCTTAATATTTTACTTTGACTCTTCTACAAGTCATGATTGATTTCGGCATCAGGTAACGTTTACGTTTATTAAAGAAATATATCTTCACTCTAATATCTATTACCTGAACTTCCATTACGTTTCATTTAATATCTTTGCTCAACTGGGGTGCATTCTTTTTATTTCGTACATTTTTTCTGAAGGCTCATACCAGGATAGTTTAGTACAGAAGTCCATCCGTTTGTAATTCCTTTCTTAACTGTGCATAGCATACACTGGGCATTGTTGTGACAATGTTTCTTATGTAAAGAACATTCTTACATTTATTGTTCTCCATGCTTTAAGAGGATTCTCTCTCTCTCTCTCTCTCTCTCTCTCTCTAAGTCTAGTCACCAAGAGCTACAATGATATTTGTACTCCCTTAAAGCGACACAATATTCACCTTGCTTCACGTAACTACCATTGCTATTATTTGAAGTCTCGAAAAGCAGCATAAGACATGCTTCCTTATCTTAGTTAAAGGTATAGCATTACGCGAAGAGTGACTCATAAATACACACAGGCGCGTGAGTATATATATATATATATATATATATATATATATATATATATATATATATATATATATATATATGTGTGTGTGTGTGTGTGTGTGTGTGTGTGTGTGTGTTTGTGTGTGTGTATATAATATTATATACACATATATATGTGTGTGTGTGTTTATATATGGATTAAGCTTCATCCGCTCTAAAAAGTATAACCGTAAAGACCAAGACCTAAAGCACATTTGATTTTCCGATAAAGGTGCCATTCCCGCACCTCTTGCGGTAAGCTCACGATTTAATGTCCGAAACTCTGATGGTTGTTGTGTTTTTTTCGCAAGAAAAAATTGCATTCTTTTAATAGAAAAGAGAGATTCGAAATTTTTGAGAGGTAAAAGATGTGTGTTTTATAAAATAAAAGGGCCAAGTAGGCTGTCACTCTTAGTATATTTCTAGACATCTTTTCAAAAAAGCAAACCAAAATATTCTCTGCTGTGGTATATAAAGAGATAACTGTTGGAAAAAACTCGTAATTCATCGCATATCGCCGGTTAAATATCTCATAAGGTTTTGTGTACGTGAAGAAAATCTGATACGACTGTGTTGGCAAACATAGCTCCCTTCACGCAGCTTTGTAACAAAATGATTGTATTAGAGTTTTAGTCCTCGTTTAGATCTGCGAAGTCAGCTACAACAAGCGTGACTCGCCCACGGAACACCGGGGAAGCGATATCACTAGGGATGCTGTCAAAAATAAAAATGTTTTATCAGTCATTGTTCCCCTTGGTAGTCTGTCCATTCGCAAGTCAGGTCATTTTTGGAATAGTTCTGATAGATTATTTTGTAGTTTTATGATGACTTAACACATTAATCTAGTTTAGTTGAATTTTTAAAAATAAACATGGGATTGGGGAGGTGGGGAGAACATTCGACTGATAAGAAGGAAAATGATTGCACTTATTTTTCATCAGATGAATTCCTGGCTGGGTTGTGTTTATCCAGTTATGTTCCTCTGCAGAGAAGGTTACACTGTTGGCTTTGTTTCAGTGTCCAAGCAAACGACGTCTCTTAAATGCCACCTAGAACTCGAACCGAAGTTCCAAGTTAAGCCTTGAGTCCGAGACCCATTGGCAATGTCAACAAACGGACAAACAGTTCAAAGAACTTTGACCTATAAAATGCTCCTCCACTCTCAACCTGTTTCGTTTGAGAAGCAGGGAGCTCCCACTTTCAAATCAACATTCTTGCCTCTCCAGCCTTCACACTTTGTATGTAGAAACCTCTGAGCCATTTGTTTTATTACCAAGAGTGGAAATATGGACCAAGAGGCCGTTCTTTCTGTGAGTGGCCTATTTTGGTTTCTGCTTTTCTCTTACTGGTCGCCTCGTTTGCTTTCGATTTCCTTGTTATTCTTTCAAAATCCTGAGAGGGCTGTTGCAGTCAATCGCGAAATTCTCTCTTCCTGCGTTTTTGTCTGTGAAAGATTTAAACATACTTTAATACGTTTTGATACGAGAAGCCACTCATGTACCTATTTCTTAGTCATTGCCATTCATATTTTTAGAATAGAAAATGTTGCTGTTACTGTCATTTGATTTTATTTATTAGCAACAAATTAAAGATACTTTATCATCTTTTTTGAATTATATAGAATGACCAGTGCAAATTTGATTCCATTTTTTACTGTTTTTAGATTAGTTGACCATGAAGTCATGGTGTTGTCTTCAATTATCTACATTGATACAAAGGATTCAGACACCAATATATATGTATTTATATATATATATATATATATATATATATATATATATATATATATATATATATATATATATATATATATATATATATATATATATATATATATATATGTGTGTGTGTGTGTGTATCTGTATATATACATACATACATACATACTGTACAGTACATGCATACATACTTACATAAATATAAACATATATATTATGTAAAAGAATTTTAAATTCAGAAGTTACATTATGTTTATATGTGTCATTTGGTTTAATTTCCATAGCCTTTCTACAACATTCAGTGTTTGATTTTCGCTATTCTAATATTTCTCAACTCGAGCTCCTGTGATGTCTAAATTGTGCATAATTACATCTCTGTAGATATTGTATAACCGAATGCGAGAACAGATTAGCATACAAAAAAAAAAAAAAAAAAAAATCTGACTTGGGGAGCAACTCCGAAATAAACAGAGTAAAATATGCATTAGATACATTACCAAAGTCTTCATCGATTTCCTCTCCCACGTTCAAAACTCGGTGATCACCATCGACCCGTGAAGGGCGTATGAAATTACGAAAAACAAAGTAGCGTGTGCCTGCAAGAGGATTATGTAAAGGTCTAAATGATATACACTTTCCGGTGGTCATTTTTCGCCGCCCTTTGGGCCTTGCAACTTCCACAAAAATGGATTGGTCTTTGTTGTCAGCCACCGCATAGCGTTCTAGACCGGGTCACAGGTGGGTTACGCCAGTCTTCCAGGGCTGTTTTCCACGGTTTCATCACCTCTCCAGTTTCCAGACATTGAGAAGGTTGGGTGGCGCCTGGCACTGGTGCCGCCAAGACTAGAATCATGATGGGTGAGGAAGTGGCGACGTGGAAATGAAAGCGAACGAAATGTTGTAGAATAACGGCTGACAATATAGCCAATGCTATTAACTAATGCTGTATCGGGAGCTATAGTGGAAACTGATGCCATGCGATGAAACAAAATGGCGGTACTGAATGAAGGTGATGGGGCGCGAGGGGGTTTCGAATGGACGCTTGGCGACGCGAATGGGCCACAGATGGCGCTCACTGACGCCATCTAGGAACGTCGACGGAATGAGAAATATTTTTTGGCCTTACAGACGCTCTGAATAAAATTTCGTTTATAAAGGGGGCAACGTAAGAAAATGTTGATATTGAAAATTGAAGTCAATATGCATTACCTACAGCACTATGAGCTTGTATTTCAAAACAATATGGGCGTATTAAGCCATAAATATCGGTATGTGCGCAAACGCAGAATTAATTGGCAGGCAATTATTTACTCTAGAGAATTTTTAAAATAATTTTCAGGGCCAAGGAGAGTCATTTTATTGAGTTCCTAATATATCTTTTTTCAAGGAACCAAGTTCATTATATCATTTGTAAAGCAATACTAGTAGATATCAACATTATTGTTTACCGTCGGTCACATCATTAATGATACATTATGTTTTAGCGTCTGTAATAAATAGTGTTAATCGGTTTCTGGAGAGGCGAAGGTAACGACAATATGGAAGCGGGGAATGAGAGCCTTTCTTGAAATTTATATACATTATATATATATATATATATATATATATATATATATATGTGTGTGTGTGTGTGTGTGTGTGTGTGTGTGTGTGTATATATATATATATATATATATATATATATATATATATATATATATATATATATATATATATATATATATATATAGCTTAAAAGTTAAACGCGGTTCATCACACACAGCATTCACTGAAGATGTAAAAGCATTATGTTCATAAATCATTCAAACCTCCTTTCAGTGGAAATTAACAATTCAACATAGATCAAAGGAACAAATCTTCATTTTACAAAGGTAACGGCGAAAAAAAGAGCATTCAAGGTATGGCCGCAGTATTTTATTCAAGGATGGATAAGGCTGGAATAGATCCGGAGAAGCTGTTTAAACTGGATTACGTACATCGTTGAAAAGTAGTCAAAGGAATTTAGCCTTGGAAAATGAATATGCATCCGATTAATTCAAAAATTATTAATTTTTTTTATTTTGGGTTCCAAAATATAGCGCAACGGTTAAGATTACCTGCGGCGATACTATAGAGAAATGAGAGACATAATATACAAGCATAGCAAGAAAAAATATTTTGTGAATATTGAACCACATCCAACCTAGTCTTTCCAGGCCAAGAAGGCCAACCAAGACTTTCTATGAAATCAGGAGAGAATGATAAAAGTCGCAGAGGAATAAGAGGGCGAACTTAGAAGAGCAGAATCTAGAACTCAGGAAGGGTTGTAACTCGAGGAAATCCAAAGGTCAAAGGTGAATAATGGAACGGAACGGAAGGGAAGAGGTAGAGGAGGAAGCCGAAAACTCCTGGTCACCCAGCTTCTAGAAGTAGGGAAAAGGCAGTTGCAGAGCGACCAAGAAGGAAGCTACAAATCACATTCCAGAGAAGATAAAAAAAACTATTGTAAACCTTGGCTGGTGTTTCTTTTTTGCAAGACATTATGGGCACCCGTGAAAAGACGGAAGAGCGGTGATGATAGATGGCTGAAAATCGCTGAGAGAAAGGTCAGAATAAGCTTGAAAGATTACCAGAAGATTCTGCCCTTTTATGACTGTGATGTTCGTTGTTAAGGTTGTGTTCTCTTGAGATTGGAAGAATGGGATCAGTCACTAGGTGATTATTTATATTAGGAAATAAAATGAAGGATTTTTTCCTCGTAAACGGTAATGAAATTATTTTTAAATTTTTCATACGTGAAGGTCGTTGGATGGGGCCATCTGTTGTCCAGTGACATAAGAGATGAAAGAAAGGAAAGGGGGGCGAGCGAACAATGGGAGATAAACCCGATAAGTGATTGGCAGTCCTCATGGATGATAAAAGTTGACGGAAAACAGGAAATATTGTATGTAAATAGACCACACAAACATACACACAGACACACACACATATATATATATGTTTGTGTGTGACTACAGCTTTTTTTTTCTAAAAGGGATGACTAGAGAATAAAACTTATACGCAGTCATTTTACTTTCAGTGTCTAACTTCTTAATAATGAACCAATTGACTGTATAGAAATGTCAGAATAACGACCGTTTTATACAAATAAACTGAAACCTCAGTAACAACGCGCCGACCCCATTACATATGTTGTGATATTTCCCTTTACCAGGCACACATTTTCGCGTTTTCCTGTACCACCACTTTTCATTCTCGTAAATCTACGGGCTCCCATGCATTCCTTTTTCTGACGCTTATTCCAGCAAATTTGAAACCTACTAAATGTCATCTTGTTTCCGAGTGATTTCCAATTACGGTATAGGTAATGAGTTTCAAACCCAGTACCCACGGCTATTTGATGTACTCCATACTTCATAGACCGCAAGGATCATACTGTTAGTACCTAACATTCTCTTGGAGAAATAACATGAGTATCTGTGTCTTCAAGTAGGAGGCTCTGCCGTCATCGAGAAGACTGATTCGGTCTCAAATAAACTCGCATCATAACAGAGCGTTTTGGCTTGTTAATTGATACATTAGTGTCTCTAGTCAGTGGCACTTCCTTGGACCACAACTATCATGAGTTATTATGTTTTATTATGTTATTTTGTGACGGGAACGTAATTTGATTTTATTAATTTTTTTATAACGGAGTATATATTTTCATGTTCTGTAGAATTTTGTATGATTACTTTACTTTTTATTTCGCAGTTTTGAATCATTCTTTCAACATTAAAATCTTTTTGTTTATTAGCTAATGAAAACTATGATAAATATTTCTTGTTTTTCTTTTTGCTGCCTTTGCGTAGCATATTAGTTGTTTTCCTTTGTTTTATCCTATTTTTCTTTTTTTTTTCAAAACGTTTAACGAGATCAGTTAGGCGCGGACTAGCTCTGTCTAACCTAAACAACGCCCTGCCTTTAAGGCCTAAAAATTTTCCCCACTTTCCTGCTACCGTGGTAACCCTACCTAATGCCCAGAACGGCCAGCATCCGCAGCAGAGAGATGACAGCGAGGGAACGCTCGGAGTGCCAGGAAGTTTCGTTGCTGGGGTTACTTTAAAGTGGCTGACACCAACTACTGTCTGAAAACATTGAAACAGCAATTGAACGCATGCTGTGATATTCGTTCGTTCTGAATATCTTTTCAATGGCCCTGGTATCATGTTCTTGCTCAATGGAAGTCCTTCAAACAAATGAACTTCAAGCTCCATTTGAACTTGAGTCCACATGATGACAAACTACGGCCAGGAGAAAAGGCAGTCAGATTTCACGCGTATGTATAAAGACACATAAAATTCACCCCATAGTATACAGCTATGGTATGTCCCAGAACATTCCACTATATGAGTTGCTTCATTTGAGCACCCGCAGAAGCGCCAAGAGGTGGAATGGAGACATTCCAGTTAAGTTGCTTGCTTGGCATGCGCAGTGAGACTTAAATTAGAAATTCGTGGGTTAACAATGACTTTGTGTTGAGTAAGTTTTAAGAAGTTGTTTACAGTAAGGGAGTGAATTGTTAATTGTCATTTAAAATGCTGCAACAGGTAATTTCCTTTTAACAATAGGCATTTTTTTTTAATAGTTTACACAGTATGAGACAGTCCCAAAAGAAACTACTTAGTAACTAGATGTGGCACACACTACTCAGTTTTCAGTCTCACCGTTGCTTTTAACTTTTTTTGTTTTTATTCTTTTGTTATTCGTAATCAATGTGCATGCTTCAATTTTGTTCATCTGATAAAATGGCGTGTTGGATCAGTTAAATTTTTGGATCAAGAACCAAATTATTGTTATGAAGATTGTCATAGCCTCTCAGCCTCTTCCAAAATAAGGAAATGGAGTTAATGCTGAGAAGCAGCGCTTGAAATTTGTTCCGGATGAAGCACGCTGTCAGATACAGTGTATTGGTAAGTGACTGCAGACAGCCTTGACATTTAGTCTCTCCGGTAAAGGAAGCCTGGGCGAATTTTGTCTTTTTTTAACAGCTAAATTCCAGTAATAGTAATCGTCTGCTATAAAAATTCGTTTTTTCAAAGTTACCCAGATTACAGAAGTCATGTACTTTTAAGGGAAAATATTATTGTTAATTATTGTTCATTCAAGATTTGACATTTCATTTCTGGAAAACGAAAGTCATGTTACTCTCCTGACCTTTTCGTAGAGCGTCAGTCTTGCTGGAATTATGCTTTATAGCCACCCTAGTCAGGATCTCCGGGATATCAGTGCAGGAGATTTTAGAAGATAATAAATACTTTGCCGGGGGCTTTTCACGGCGACTTGGTTGGAAAAGGAATTAAATTTTTGATACTTGAAAAGTAACTTAATATTTTGACTGAGCTGGAACGATGATAAACACACGCGCACACACACATATATATATATATATGTATATATATATATATATATATATATATATATATATATATATATATATATATCACAAATAGTAGCCACAAATGTCGATTAATATTCAGTTCACTCTGGCTGTCGGAATAAAATCGTAATGAGCCAAATACAAACTTACTAATCAGTTATCATGGTGGAGGTGGGTTTATAACGATTCTAAGTACAGAACCTGAATTCGACATGTATATGTATAGCAGAGTTGATACCAACTGTAATCTTTCTTTACCGCTCAGTGGTGAAGGACTCTGTCTATCGTTTCCAAACCAGGCAACGGTTCGAATCCTGCGGTTGACGAGGCACTTATCAGTTATAACCCTTGGGTGTAAGTTCCTCAAGAGATATAATGGACTGGATATGAAACTATATTTGCGGTTAATTTTTCCTGAATGTAGATAAGTCCCAGGTGTATAAGTAAAAAACACACACACACACACATATATATATATATATATATATATATATATATATATATATATATATATATATATATATATATATATTTACTGTATATATATATATCTATTATATTACACAATATATACAGTATGTATATATATATATATATATATATATATATATATATATATATATATATATATATATATATATATATATATATATATATATATATATATATATATATATATATATATATATATATATAATATATGTGTGTGTGTGTGTGTGTAAACTTGTGTAAGTAAAATTAATGGGTTTAATTGTAGGTGTTACCCTCCCATATTTAAGCAGTAATCATAAAGAGAATCGGTTACCAGTTATAGCATTGTCCCCATAAGTGACCAGGATGGCGCTTAAAAGCAGACGGAATACCGGCGAACATTATTGTGGCTACCATCGTTTTCATGTGCGTGTGTGTGTGTGTGTGTTTGCCACTCATCAGGAGATGTTTCTGTACTCCGACTGTGTTAAAATCGTGCAACAGAGAGTCAAATAGGAAGACAAGCAGCGAACGGAGGAGAAGTGTTAGCGGAGACTTGGGCGGGGTGGGGGGTGTAGAGGGCGGGAGGTGATACACAAGAGGATGGGAGAAATCTTATTGTTTGTGTAACGACGCCCAATGATTGTCAGACTTGATTACTTTGTCGAACTCTGATTACACAGGACCAACGTTTTTATTTGTAGCGTTAATGGGCGTTCCCGTGATTTATTGCTCTCTCTCTCTCTCTCTCTCTCTCTCTCTCTCTCTCTCTCTCTCTCTCTCTCTCTCTCTCTCTCTCTCAGATGAAGCCTGCAGAACGGATATTGCTTTCTTCATAAATGATACAACCATGACCATTGACATTACACATATGCAAGTTCGTAATAATATTAATAGGAAGACAGCACCACCTGAATAGATTTTATAGTATGCTTTTCAGTTCTTGAAGTCATTCTTTTCTCTTCGATGTTTGTTCTTGATAAACTCTGTCCAGTATTCATATTATGGCTAACGAGTCTGTTGAAACGTTGGCGTCCCTAAAAACGCCCCAAAGCGATCTGTTACTGCCAGAGAGCTACCACCGGAATACGCCTATGCATACCGCTTACCGGAGAATCTATGGGATCTACTCTCCATATTTAACTACCATCTTTACTGTATTCCCTGCATCTCTATACGGAATCAATTTACTGAACTCAGAACCCTTATTTCATTTCTTTTTTCCGAAGAGAAAAAAATTATTCAAAGAATTGAAAAGACGTACTAAAAAAATCAGTTCAGCTAATGCTGTCATCCTGTTCAATAGAATAATAATAAAAATAATTAAAAATACCCGTATAGCATGAGTCTTGAAATGGAGAAACGGATCCACAGTTATGTACAAGTACATATTATATCTAAGGATAATTCTCTACAGATTCCAGAAAGCTCTCTGTACAGATCTATCTTTAAATACATGCACATTTGCATAACTGTGGATTTGTTTCTCTAATAATAATAATAATAATAATAATAATAATAATAATAATAATAATAATAATAATAATAATAATAATAATGAGATTAGAAACTTCCACCCAACGTTTATGACACCAGCATTGTGTATGTTGTTAACATTCAAGCTGTCAGGGGTTCTGCATCGGGCAGAATTTTCAGATCTTAAACATGATTTAATAATAACTGATCATTCACTGTTGCAGCGCATTGTGGCTTCATGCAAGCGCCTTGAGATTTCTCCAACCTGAGTACATGTGAAGTCTCTTTAACTTTGTAATTGACTGTGTTCTTATCAACATAATACTATATCCCCCCTGGAAATTCTTTAATAATATTCTTTCCACTTCTGCCATGTTTTTCGAATTTCGCTTTCGCCTGATATTGAATGTCTTGAATGGCTTTACATACAGTTTCATGTAGCCATTGAATAGAGAACCTTTACACCTTCGCCACCTGCTTCTAGGGATTTGTTGCTTCTGCAAGGACCTTTTAATACGTTTCCGTTACTGCTCAAATCACTTGACTCATGTTCGTATTCCCATGTAGGTCTTTTGTGCACAGGCAAGTCGTCGTCTACTTGCCAGCTTGCCAATTCTTCTTCAAAGGTTCATAGGTCAGAATTTAATGTTGGATCCATCTGTTTTCATGAACTGTGCCATTCTTTCTCAGGCCCATAAGATCCAGATTTTTCACGCTTTTTTGTTTATTTGGTAGCGTTTTTCTTAGTAACTCAGTTTTGTCGTTATCTATGTTAGTTTATTGTTGCTCTTAGTACCCTTCTTTATTTTTACCCGTTAATTTTGTCAATATCTATGTTAGTTCATTGTTGCTCTTAGCACCCTTCTTTATTTTGTACCTGTGAATTCATTGGCTTAATTTTTTTATGTTCCTTTTTCCAAGTCTCCACCACCTGAACACTGGCACCACAATTAGTTATATATATATATATATATATATATATATATATATATATATATATATATATATATATATATATATATATATATATATGTATATATCTGTGTTTTATATATATATATATATATATATATATATATATACATATATATATATATATATATATATATATATATATATATATATATATATATATATATATATATATATATAGTACACTATACTCTTTCGTTGATTTCATTGCAACATTTCTGTAGCGTTCTGTATCACTAAATGTGACCGTTGCGTTGCCGTTTACTTGAAGTGGATGCTTCCATATCGCTTATTCTTGACGGGGTCAGTCGGGCATCTCTTATTAAATTCAAATGCTTCTCATATGCAAAGGACTCTCATCTTCTTACTTCTCTTCTCCATTTGTAAGGGAACCACCAAATACAATATCCAGCCAAGTTACTATTAGCATTCCCATATAAGATTGATACCAGGTATTTTCTGTTTGTGTGCATTTCTCAAAACATGCTCTCCGGTTATCATGAATATGTCACTTTACGTAATGAAAACATCCTACCTTAATGGCTGAAAATGTGTTACAAATGTGTGTGTGTGTGTGTGTGTATTGCTATTCATGTGTTGACGTCACTTTATTAAAACCATTCAGTGAATCAGTTTTGATATTTTTAGTAGTCATTTAGCTTGATTGAAATTTTCTCTTAACTAGAGTGAAAATTCCAAGTGCCCCATAGAAGTTGTCAGATCAACCATCTACGTAGTATTATGGCCAAGCAATCAGACAAATCTTCCATCTCTAGTTGTACATTTTCTGGCTTTTTAAATGTCAACGATGTCCATTTACTCTCCCCAACAAGGCCAAGATGTCGGTAAGGAGATACCTTTCAACACAACGCTATTTTTAGAATGAAAGTAACAGTTTCATTTCAAAACGCAAGAGCGGTTATTTTGGGGAAGAGATATTCTTGTGTGCCCGGGCACACTTAAGAGAGGTGACTTACCGTAATGAAAATGTTTTCGTGTAGCCGCAGGTTCTGGCACGGCGCTGCATGGAAGGTTATTTATAAGAGTGGCCATTAACAAAGAGCCACTAGAGATGGATATATTCGGGTCGGTGCCGGTGCTTACTGTAATGTGCGAGATTATTCAGAAACTTCCCTGATACCTGAGGTCAAGTTATTCAGGAAAACTAAAGTTTTTTTTTTTTGGTTGCTAAACCAAAACGGAAACTGCTTGGTTGATAATTAACGAATAAAGTCAGTAACTTATGGGAAGTGGTAAAAGGTTATTTGATTACTGACTCCAATCTCCTCATTCTTGGTTGGCTTTTTTTGTGTGTATGTATGTATATATATATATATATATATATATATATATATATATATATATATATATATATATATATATATATATATATATATATATATAGAGAGAGAGAGAGAGAGAGAGAGAGAGAGAGAGAGAGAGAGAGAGTAGTTTATATTTGTCTGCATAAATCTACGTTAGTATGCATATGAAGAAAAGATTTTCAAATGACAGTTTTTAGTGCTGTATGGGTCACTTCGTATACAATGATTAAATAAACTCCACGTACAACGCGAAATCGTCAGCTTGTGATTCACACAATGTAGTTTATTCTCGTTATTGAATTGTGGAATTTTTCTATGAAATATTCCATGTATTTGTATTAATATTCTTTTTTCCAAACCTCTCTCTCTCTCTCTCTCTCTCTCTCTCTCTCTCTCTCTCTCTCTCTCTCTCTCTCTCTCTCTCTCTCTCTCTCTCTCGTTCGGCCTCTGACCATGGATCTTGTAAAGTCCAATTACTATGTCCACCACGCCTGGCCCAATCTACGCGCCCAATTACACGATAGACAAATGCCTCCTCAGTGTGGAGGTCCACCACATTTCTGTTATTGGCTAAGCGTGACAGTGGAAGGTTACCACAGGAACTTCTCAGAACTTCAGTGGAGGCCGGAATTGCTAAGAATATTTCCAAACTTAGCAGTGAGTTTGGGGAGGAAGATTAAGTTTTTTAGGCCTACATGAAAAAAAATGACCAAGAATAAAAGTTGATGTGTACTCCCATTGAAAGTATTTTGATTATAACTTTATTGAACGCACAAATGGCAAGAATATTGTTAAGTTCGGCCGAGGAGACTGATTGGAAGTTTTCATTTTCAAATTACTTCGTAAAAATAAAGAACTTGGTAAGGGAACTGGAAAATTTTCAGAGGAAAGTTTTTTTTTATGAAATCAGTAATTAAAGTTGAAAATATAAACAATTAACAGAATGATGTCGATTTCAATAATGGCTGTCAATTTATTATTTAAAAGATCTTGAGCTATATTTTATTCTCATATCCTTTTGACCACATACGCGCACGCCAGTTTGTTTTGCCTTTTGATATTTAATAACGTAAATCAGCGATAGTTTGTTCCCCTTTAATTCTGTTTTATTCATATTAGAATATGTTACTCGGCTCCTACGCTCGATATGACGTTCTATTAATAAGAGGGGAGGCATCTGTCATGCAGCATCTTCGTGGATCTCATAGTAAATGCTGCCCAAAGGAAGCGTGATTATGCGTAGGCACGAAATTATTACCTACCCGACAGGTGACGGAAGTAATATAATCTTGCCTTATTAAACAGTTGCGGAGAGGAAATGTGTTACTGATTCCAGAAACGTTGCAGTAACTGGAAAAATAATAAGGTGTTGGGATGGAAAAACGATCTGAAATGTTGCCGTAAATGTTAATGTAAAATATATTACTTGAAGGCAGTAACAGGTTCGGTTGAATAAGTTATGTACATTTTTCATTTAAGAGAATGCTCAAATGAAATCTCACCAAAAAAGGGAATTTGTTTTTGCAAATATGACACAAAATTCCCGACTAAGATTTACCAACAGGAATTACATGGGTTTCTAACCCATTTCTGCGTAAGATCTTTCGGATTGTCTGCACAGTTAGGCTAAGGGAAGGAAGAAGGAAAACGAGAGGAAAGGATAGAAAGGGAGTTAAAGAAGGATAAGGAAAAAATAACATTATTTTATAATTATGAATTTTAATTGGATACATAATTAATGTATATTTCTCATATTTACAATATAAGTAAGCTGTGATATATGGTGTATCTGCCGGTTCAAGATTTTGCCGTGGAGTGACTTACGTATTAATTTATTTTAAAGTGGAGAAATGTCGTTCATTTTTACACTTATTAATAGTTGTTAAATCCATACAGTGCATGTTCAAATAATGATTAATTTTTTTAAATTAAAGAAAGAGATCTCTTAATGTTATCAGAGGTTTAACCAAAAAACAGATCATCGGTTTAGTTCAAATTTTCATCAGTAGCTTCGGAAACTAATACTCTCTCTCTCTCTCTCTCTCTCTCTCTCTCTCTCTCTCTCTCTCTCTCTCTCTCTCTCTCTCTCTCTCTCTCATTTCAATAGTAAAAAAAAGAATTAGTAAAAGTCGTATTATTCAAGTATTACATGGAAGAGCTTAAACGAAAGTAGAGATTTTATGCGAATTGCCATCTTTGGCTTGGAGATAGAACCGCCGTTTAATGACATCATTCCCCGCATGCTCTTCTAGAAGTTAATGAAATCTTGCACTGTACTATCACAGAGGAATGACAGAACTACGCTCAAAGAGGACCATGATGTAAGTTTTCACACAAAGGAGGGAGATCTTTGTTCAAAAAAGGGAGATGTTTCGGTTGCATGTATATTGCCTTTGATCAAGCCGAGGTCAAGGACGACGCTATATTGCCAGAGGGCTCAACACTCTGTCACAGGAGGTGGCAGATTGGTTGGACTACAGCGATATCCTGTCAGGCGGCCGAAAAAAACGAACCTTCTCCCAGACCAGAAGAATGTAAGGCAAAGATTCTTCTATTTTTATCAATCCTTGGTTTTACATTCTTGGTAACATTTATATTCTTCGATTAGATGAGAGAAATAAGCCTTCTTCCAATTATGAGTTCATTTGTTTGTTGAAGATAGTTTTGCATCTCGTATTATGACATATGATTGTAAAGAGGTACCGTAATATACCAAATGCAAAATAACGAGACTTTCGAAAATTTAAGGATTTTAATTACGAAAATTACGATACTTTCATATTTTAATCTGTATTGAGGTTATATTATATGTACACATATATATATGTGTGTGTATGTATGTATATTACTGCAAAGGATACTTTTGCCCTTGCAAGTATAATTGGCTTGGGTTTCTAATGCACCATATACCAAGGCAGAGGAGCGCCTAGAGGAGTGTTGTGAACTCCTCAAGGACGGAAATGCCCATTGATGGCAGGTGAACATTTTTCTCTCAAGGCAAATGGCGACCATATATGCCAGGGCAGTCTATTTTCTGAGGAATACTACTGTTGTGATGGTAAATGATGCTGTGGTTTGGAATACTGATATATGGACCTCGAGACTTAGGAGCACTGGATGAATAGCAATGGACCCTTTGCTGTGAGGAATTGTCACTAAAATGCCAGATGTATCTCTTGAGCCCAGTGACAGCCATACTCTTATTCCCACAGGAACCCCAAAAAGGATTATATTGGTAATAACATTCCTGCTGTTCTAAGTAGTGTGGAAGCCGCCAAATGGTGCCGCCAAATGGCCAGGGTATTGAAGTTTGTAGTCCCATAGTCGGTACTGGTAGTGAACAAAAGACAAAATGAATGAATTGTATGTAAATCCTAAATGCTTGTGTTTTGAAAATGCAAGGAAGTGCTGCAGAAGGAAATTAATGAATGGTAGTTGATTTGAACACGAAGAGAAAGCTGGATGTCTTTGTACTAAGTGATACATAGATTTTCGAAAATGTATTATGAGCATGAACGAAAAGAACAAAGAATGGTTGTGTCTGGGGTAGCTGAAAGGCGCATGGCTAGGAAGGATTAGCAGTTGTTGTGTAAGGGAGACTGTGGGCAGTTGAAGAAATACAGATGGTTAGTTAGTATTGATAATAGTAACTGTGGAATGCAAAAATGTTATGATAGCTATGCATATGGTCCAGAACTGGAAGATAATGAGAGTAAAAGACATTGGTTTTGGATGGGTTTAGAGAATGAAAGTTTAGTTGTGCCACGTGGCTTAAATGAAAATATGTTACCGGAGAGCTAAATTCGTGTCTGGATGGGTGTGGAGAATGAAAGTGCAGTTGTGCCAAGTGATTTTAATGGAGATGTATGTTATATTTTTGGTAGGTATGCGGCACCTAAAGTAAATTAGAAAGGAGAGTCACGTGGAAATGTTTCAGAAAGGTGTCTGATTATTATAAACGTATGGTTTGCCAAGAATATTCTTGAGTATGTACATTTGGGAAAGAGAAAATTGTGAGGAAAAAAATCTACCAGATTCTGTTAGTCAGTCTAGCATAGATTGAAGAGCAGGTTCGTGGGAGCAGTGATTGAAGTGGAAGTCGAGATCAGTAGATCGATAAGAAGAGGAATGGTTGAAAATGTGGCTGTAAATATAGTAAAGTCAATTGTTTTTAATAATAAGAAAGAATGGCATGTGTGGAGAAAAGACAAAGAGGTTCAAGGAGTAGATGAAGGGTTTGTAAAATTTCAAAATGCAAGAAGAATTGAGTGGATACAACATTTCTTAGTATACCATGGATGGTGCTTGGTAGGATTTCGTTTTGAGGAAGCAAATTAGATAACAGAAGGATTAATAGGGGAAGAGCGATTAGGTTTTGGAGTGGGAAGAGGGTGTGTAGATAGTGTTTTTTTTTTTATTATAAAACAAGTATGCGACAGTTCAAACATAAAACCAAAGCTTTATGTGGCATACAGGGACTTAGCAGAGCTTATGATAAAATCGGCAGAGGCTGTGAGAATTGTGTTTCACATAAATGGTATTGAAAGTCAGCAATTGAGTGCAAGTGCAATAAGAATATTTCATACGGAAACAAATCATGTCTTAGAATATGTTTATAGGAGAATGACTGAAGGTAAAGAAAAGCCAAGAAAATGGAGCAGTCGATATCATTGTGGCTGTTGGAAGAATGGAAGATAATACATTCACACTTATGTAAGTAAATAGCAGATATTCTTCTGATAATAGAAAAGGTGAATCACAGAATAAGTCAAATAAGAAAGGTGGCAGTGTGCGCGCGTGGAAAAGATTGTAAAGAAATACAGAATTTTAGGGAACCAGTTTGAGACATTGGGGATCGTTTAATCTCCTTTAAGGGAGTGAAATTTAAATACTGAATGCAAATGAAATGAAAAGTTGAAACTGTTAAGGTACATTTTAAATGTAGCATTAGAGAAATTGAAAGAAACGAATGAGAAGAAATGCTAAAGAAGTCTAGGTAAAATGTTGTAGCAGTGTTTTGAGATGCCTTTGTCATTTGGATAGAATGGAGGCCGATAGATACTTTTATGAAAAGTGTGCATTTTGGAAGAATCAGAGATTTCCTAAAAGATAGAGGTAAATGGTACATGGTATGAGTGTTCAGCATGTCGCTATCGAACGTTCTATGTGTACATGAAGTGATTAATAATGAAGTTTTCTGCTTCTTTTGTACATCTGTGATCCAGTAGTTGAAATATGAATATGACAGGGACTTTGGTGTTTTTCTCTGGAGCCACACCTTGTTACGGGAAACAGACATGAGAAATCAGCAAAGATTTTAATAGATATAGGGTCATTTTAGTAACAGTCACTGAGATTACAAACTTAATCTTCCTAATTTTGGTTCATTGCCGTAAATATTTTTAAAGAAAACAAATATCTTCAGTGTATAGATATATATATAATTCTTTACAGTGGGAGCAATGAAGCCCAAGCAGTTTGCATGAATAAAATTTCCCCCCAACGGAGAACTGAACAGTAGCAGTGGGTAGTAAAGAACATCTGAATTCTTAAATTTTTCATTATTTGAAATATACCAATCACAGCGTCAACTGGTAACCACTAAAGACTGTTTTTGGTAGTGCTATGATTAAGAAATCAGACGTCTGAGGCTGCCCTAACTGAGTTCGTTGTTATGAACAAGATTCTTGGAACGTGGAAATCTTATTTAGACACAGCCTCCGTAGAACCCATTTAGAAAATTAATATTCCATACCTTAGAGAATAGTGCTGACCTGATTTACCCAAAGTCCATTTACCCGTCACTTGTGAATTTTCATTCGTATATACATTGTCTCGGTATTTTCATTATTGTTTATCTCGAAATCACTTCCGTGTGTTACCTGTGTTACATCCTTCACACTAATTTCGCTGTCACCTTTTTCTGTTTAGTAAGATATGAAACATCTTTTCCAGCGTCATATCTTCAGAAAGTTTTTTAAATTCAGTTATCCCACTGTCACACACTTGATTTGCCTTTTTATAGTCTTGTTTCTTGCTGGAAAACTTGAAAGTAAGTATCACGTTCATCATGTTAAATTCGAATTGTTTTGTACTGCAACCGCGTGTTGGAGATTTGCAGTATTATGTTTTGTTGCCGCTGGTGAACATGAGAATTATCGCGATTCTAAAGAATTGAGGTTTCTCTTGTGACGGCGTGTATGTGTGTTGTAGGACTTATTTGCCCCAATTTATGAAATATTTCATGTATTAAAGACGTCAGGATTAAGAAATGTTACGGAAGAGGGCCTGGATATGTATTTACTTAACCAAATGTGTTTCCTAAGAAATACAAAAATATACCCAGACAGATATGGCAGTTTATTTCCAAACCATTTTTAGCTGTTTGATGGTCAGCTTGTTGATATATTACATCGTGCGTTTGTTGGACAGTTAATGTATGAAATTTGCAATTTTCAGCGATACTTATTATAGTTACAATAACAGCTACGTTCTTCAGCCACTTATTTAAGAACCACCGCGTTTTCCATTTCCCGTGTCATCAGTTGTGAGTGTTGGACCAAGAATAATTGTTGTTGAATGAATTTGCTCTCACGTAGTTGCGATATGAAATTAAATGGTGTTGTTTCTGTTTATTCCTGAAGCTCAAATTTGATGGAGAGTACAGTTTAATTGCACTTGCTTTTGCCTCACCATTTAGCACGCGCTGTTTTCATTAGCGAACGGGATCGAAAATTTGAAAATTAAATTGCGGCTAGGACCCCCAACGTGAAGAGAAATTCTGTAAGCCGAAAATAGAGGGTTGGTCGGCTTCTCGGTTACCTGGAACGCAGTGACGTCATAGATGCGTCATTAACAACAGAATCACAATGCACGGGTGGAAGTGAACTTATCATGCCGCAAAGTTCACAGCCATTCTGGAACGTGTGACCTTCAGTGGGGGCTAAAAGGTCATCGCTGGATCGTTGCCAGCCTATCCCAAACGGAAGGAGCCCATTGAGAGGTCTTACGAAAAGGGCGGCAACGTTTCCTTCAGGTGCGGTCAGGTGTCTTCGATAGGTTATCCACTGGGACGAGAATCACGTAGGTAGCAGATGTTTTATGGAAGCCATTCGAGCCATTTTTAGTTCAGTCAATAACTTAATGACCGCCTTGTACAGAAGAGAACTATCTCTTGTTTGAGGCAGGTCGCTTCGTAGTTTATATAAAGGATTGTTTTTGAGGCAGATGTTTTATGGAAGCCATTCAGCCATTTTTAGTTTATAATAATGACTGCCTTGTACATAGAGAACTATCTCTTGTTTGTGGAGGGAGAGTTTATATAAAGGATGAGTGTTTTTATGGAAAGAATGTTTTAGGAAAGTCTTGAAAGTCTTGGATATTTTTTTTTATTTTATCATTGTTTTTGCTTATACAGTATTGTCAAGAAGAACGCCAGGTTTATAAGTAAAAGTTGCTTCTCATAACTCAGATATACGTTACCTTATGTATATCTAATTTTAATTCGAAAGACATTATGCGTTTGCTTATGTGTTTTGCTTCAACCCCGAATGGCAGCAAATTGGTTAACGTGTCTTTTAACAAGGAACTTGATGCATTGCATTACAGTTTGCAAGGTCGTATCCTTCCAGGCCAAAATTCAAGTTTAATGACATTTCACTTCTGAACTGTAGATCCTTGAATTCGGGAGATCTCATCTTCAGAGCTTTACAGAATTTTTATGTAAACATTGTGTCCATATCGCTTGTCGTTTTTAAACCATTTTGTTAACAGATACTGCGTTTTTCCATAGATTTTGTGAAAGAGAAAGAATTTTCAATGGAAGCCAGGCCCTAGACTACATCAGTGTACACTCGCTTTCAAAATGATTTTAAACCATCACATAGATCTTGAATAATCTGCAAAAAAATAAATAAATAAATAAAAACGATCTGTTTCCATTTTTATCCAGTGCTGTCTGTTAAAACGTATAAATGAGCTTATTTTCAGTGTTACAACATCAATGTACTATTTAAATTGAGGCGTGTCTATAGCACACGCAGTAATCTCTAGCCCGCTATAAACGTCCAGGAAAATTATTTTCTGATGTGAAAGATGAATATTCGCTAGGGGTCAATTTTTGTTTTTAGTTAATATGCTGACTTGAAACTTCTTTATTACTTATAACTATATCTCAACCTGAAAACCGTGGTTGGCCCCATGAGGATACAGCATGGTTTTCAACAATCCATTGGGATGAGGTGTCTCGCCTAACACCCTTTTTCTAGACCCCGGGAAATGCTGCTGCCCATTTACAGCTGAGTGTGGCGTTAGGCTGCCGAGGACCTTACAGATGTGAGTGATGCGCTGCACCACCCAACCACGGTGATTATTAATGGCTGTTTGAGCTTTTCCAGATTTGGGTGGTGAGGTCACTGCATCTCTATGCAGTGTGTTGATTTTGGTAGCATGGCACGCTTTTCTGTAGTAGCAGCTATTACTACAACTAGAGAGAGAGAGAGAGAGGTGATGCCTTCATATTAATACGGATATTGTCGTGTATTGACACACTGCGTAGTGTATAATTTTTGTGCTCGTTACAAATCTCTGTCGAAACTATAAGGAAAAATAATTAGAGGAATTTATTTCTGGTGATAGAAATTCATTTCTCGTCATAATGTGGTTCGGATTCTGCAGGTCCCGTTGCTAGGCAACCAGTTGGTTCTTAGCCACGTAAAATAAATCTAATCCTTCGGGCCAGCCCTAGGAGAGCTGTTAACCAGCTCAGTGGTCTGGTTAAACTAAGATATACCATTAATAAATTATATATTGTCAATATTTATCATATGCCACATAACAGAAAACTTCCTCGTAAATATACTGATTTAACGGCAGTAACTTCGAAAATAATATAAATGTTAATCAGAGTAACAATAGCAACGAAAAGGAAACGTGGAAAAATTGCAATAGAACCAGTTGAGTTGAGTGATTCCAGATGGGTGTCATGTTGTTCGAGAAACGAAGCCCACAACCATATCTGAGCAATAAAGATTTGCTGCTTTAGTAAAAACAACTCGACCCCACAAAACCATAGTCCATTCGTCTTCGGTTTGATTTGGATATCTTGAGGGTAATGTTTATTATTTTAGCTTTCCTTTCCTTTGTTAGCTGATGATTAGTGATTCAAATTTCTTAGTGATTTCTCTTATTAAATATATTCAGTATTAGCAATGTCATTGTTTCTGTTTCACGAATGGGCACCCTGTCCAGTTTAGATTCATTGTCTCTTGTTTATGAAACCTCAGTATTTTGAAATATCAAATACTTTTTGGAACTTACGTTGTATTTCATTATTTTTGAGGTTTATTATTTGTGGTAAATGTTAAAATAAACACTAAAAATGGGTGAGCCCTGTCCAGTTGTATTTAAAATTATCAAAATATAGGAACTTGTTGTAGAGATCGTGTTAATTAGATACCATGAGAACGACATTTCAGGCTTCTCTCTTTTATTATAAATTACTGTAATTATCTATAATTTGCAAACTATGTTGTTAACTTGAAAAAATATGAGAAGAAAATGTTTTTCTTTTAACTTTAGAAAAGTAATTTCCCGTTCGTTATGCCTTTGTTCATTAACAGATAGTCTTCTGAGCCGAATTCCTTTTTAATAATGCTAATTACGAGTGATGTTATCCAAGATAGCTACTCTACTAGCTATTATAATAAAGCGTAGCGTGTTGTATGAATCGAGTATAGCAATAACAGTTTAATGCATATGAAAAATTGTACAGTTATTGCACTGAATACCTTTTATAAACAGTTTTATAAACTATAGTTATCTTTGTTTACCCACGATTAAATACAGAGAGAGAGAGAGAGAGAGAGACTAGATGGTGATTGCGGGGACGTATACTGGGATATTGCAACTTGCAAAATTCACATCAAGTAGCCTTTGGGCCAAGTTACACCTAATCCTTTTAGAACGTTTCATCTACTATTTGTAAATTAGAAAGGCATAAAATCGTTCACGTAAGAAACGTTGATCTACCGGTGAAAGAAATGATCATCGTTTACCTTATGTGAAAAAAAGTATTTTATGACACTTTGAAATATTCAGAGTATACGTGGAGACGTCAGTTAAAAAATGACAAGGTTGTGGTAAATTTAGCGCTTCTCACATGTTCCATGGCCTGTTACCGATCCACTTGGAGTGGAGGGAAATGAAGCACTTCAGTAAAATTCCAGTGATGATGTAGTGCATATGAAGCACCTCAGTAAAATTGTAGTGAAAATGACATTGCATTGTGTATTTAAGCATCAATGCATATATTTAGGACTATCGGTTTTGTGTAAAACATCCCTTGATAAGATGAGTAAAGTTTTACTTCTTTTCGCTTCGTTACATTCTGGTGCCTGATTTTGCTGCGCTTTCAGAAACTTTAAAAGCTTACGTTAAACTTTACACCATTTGTGATCGTTGACAGCCTCTCTCTCTCTCTCTCTCTCTCTCTCTCTCTCTCTCTCTCTCTCTCTCTCTCTCTCTCGCATCATTTTGTTCAGAGTTTTATGGGTGAAATTACTTCAATTGTTTAGAAAGTTTTTTTTTATTTATACAGTTGTAGTGGGTGCATGTTTAATGGCTTACATTTATTAGATCGAATGTTTCATTTTACCTTACTTTCTTCAATACTGTACTTATAAAAAAGGGTTAGTGAGAAGAAAGGGTTATGATTCCCTTTTATGACAGTGTAACTGGAAAGCATTTTATGAGAGACATTCCGTAAATAATTATACATTGTATGAATAATAAAGCTAAAGATCTCGTGCAAAAACTTGCGGATAATCGACATTTTTCAAGCTCTGCATCATTAAAAGGGAATATTTGTTATTCGTAAATAACTGGTTTCTGTTCATTTATTTTGTATGAAGGAAGGGAAAAGCGAGGAAAATGAAAGAGTTCACTTTGTTTCTAAAAATAAAGTTGTTAATTTATTTCCCCTTCTCTGTTACGCACAGTAATTAGACTTAATAGGGCTTTCTATCAAAATATTCTTTCTTAATACGAGTGAAATATTGTGTTTTTGATATGGACGACCATAGTTGTTGTAATACCAGTACATAGATTTCAATCAGCCAATCAGTACTATAGGAGACAGGAAGAATTTCATAAGTGAATCATGCATCACTGTCAAAAGGGAAGTGGTTAACTAGGAAATCACTGATTAAACCCAATAGGAATATGGTAGATAAATACACTGAATGTAGAAATACACTTGTATTTCTACATTCTTTATCTGTAGACATTTCCTTGAACAAACGGATCGAGATCGAGTTTGCGGTCTCGTGTTTTCTGCAAAAATGTTAATTATAAAACACGGCCACTCATTAGGAAATAGGAAAGAGTGGAAGCATTGTTCAGCTTTTTTTCCGCACCCTAACCTCGCTGTTTCCTGCAGTTGGTATCCGTCTTCCGCCATCCGTGTCACATTTTGTTTTCATTAAGAACCGCTGAACCGATAATGCCACTGGATAGAGCTTATGTGAGTAAATGCCATCGGTTACCGGTTGTACTTTAACATTTCGCATTATCATAATCATAATGAATTCCTTATGGATGTAAGTTATTCCCAAGATAGAGTGAATTTGAAATCAGTGGGTTATTTGCGGCTTAATATATAATATACATATACACTATATATACATATATATATATATATATATATATATATATATTATATATTATATATACAAATATGTATATATACATATATATATATATGTATATATATATATGTATATATTATATAATGTATATATTATATAATCTTGTGATTCAGTCGTTGATAGAACTAAAGTTAGTGTAAACACCAACCAAAAATAAAAAATTTTAAGTACACTCGCATGTTAAGAAACGTAGAATCCATTGGAAGATAGTGATTAGGAATTTGGCTAAATTTGGTCTTTTTCGAAAATTGTAACCCTCGCTTTCCAGAATTCGTGTCACACTTTAGCGTTTATCGAGCAAGGAATTTATCCTTTTTTTTTTCTCTTCAGAACGAATAAAATTTTCAGAAATAATGAATATTATAAAAAATATCTTGATTATTACTATCAGAAATGGAAGCCGACTTAGCAGAAATATATCAGTAATGAATGGAGAATTATAATACTAACCTAAATCTCACCCATTGTTTTCCGAAGTCTCCTTTGGGAAAGTGTCAAGTGAAGGCATGAAGTCTTTAATACAGGGGTTCGGGTATGTTTCTATCGCAGTGAGCCCTTTAAGAAGGTCAAACGGAATAAATGGGCAGCCAGTCTCCTCCCCTATTTCAACATCACCCCATGAATAAATGTTGCTTCCAGAAATTTTATAACGTTGTTATAAAATTTTACCGCTGGTTATAATTTTCTATTCTGTATAGTGTCCAGCTCGGGCATACGTAAGGGAAATTCCACAATAGTATAAAGTCGTTTGAAAAAAAAAGTATAAATTAAAAAGTGCACTAAAACAAAAATATTATGAAGTGTAGAGGCTCTGATGCCATAAAAATGTTTTCATGTTTATTTCATCAGAACCTACCTCTCCCCTTCATAATATTTTTGTTTTAGTTTGATAAAGCTACCAGTGGGTAGAGAAAGTTCATTTTAATATATAAAATATGTATATATATATATATATATATATATATATATATATATATATATATATATATATATATATATATATATATATATATCTTATAAAATCATCATACGGTTTGTTTTATCTTTGAGGTGATGTCGCTGGAAGGTGTCAGCATTCCGGTGCTCAGTACACCTTTTGGGATGAGGTCGTTATCCCCATGTCCCCTTCACCCTGACGGTGAAGATCCAAAATCTACCGGTGTAGAAGTGATGGGCTTGCGTTTGCAAGTCTATGGTTCATTTCCTGAATGCCGCTTATCAGTCGATCCATCAGTATAAGGGATCCAGCGTCTTCTGGGGTCGAGAAATGGTCATAAGGCAGACAACTTTATCCTTAAGGACTTGCCTATAGCTGAAGGTCCTGCCCTTTTGGGGTCACATCCACTGAAGTGGATGGGGTGAGATTTATGGTGAATCTCTCTCTCTCTCTCTCTCTCTCTCTCTCTCTCTCTCTCTCTCTCTCTCTCTCTCTATGTATGTGTATATATATATATATATATATATATATATATATATATATATATATATATATATATATATTTATATATATAATTTTTACAATATTACAATTATGCATATATGTATTCATGTCTGTATGGAAATGTGTGTATACGTTTGTCGAAAAAGAGCATGTGTAGAAAACCGAAAGGTAAAGTATCTGGAACTAATAGCAAAAAAAAAAAAAAAAAAAAAAAAGGCAGTTGGTAATTCGCTTTGGTGGCCAACATACGGCTTGAAGGCATCAATAAACTTTTGGGTGGAGAGAGGCACGTCTGAGGTTAAATGAGGCCACCTGAGCATGGTGCCCTCTCCAGGATGGCTCAATCTTCCCGCGCCTATGGCGGAATAGAATATATGGTCCTCTCTCTCTCTCTCTCTCTCTCTCTCTCTCTCTCTCTCTCTCTCTCTCTCTCTCTCTCTCTCTACACATACACACACACACACACATATATATATATATATATATAATATATTTATCACATACACAATTGTTCTGTGCATTAGTAGAATTACTCAAGGACCTCATTCAAACTGGATAGTATCTAATAAAGTATTTATTCAGAAAAAGTTACAAGCTTTCTTGGACAAACAGTCATTATCATCCATTATTATAGTCCAGCTGTATTTATCCTGGTCACTGTACGGATACTTGATAATGAGGACTGTTTGTCCAAGAAAGCTTGTAACTTTTTCTGAATAAATACTCCATTAGATACCATCCAGTTTGAATGAGGTCCTTTGAGTAATATATATATATATATATATATATATATATATATATATATATATATATATATATATATATATATATATATTTATATATATATATACGTTGTATAAAAATTATTGATAATAATAATAACAGAAGGTAAATATCAAGCAGGAGAAGAATAGATCAACATTTGGTAAAATAATTCATGAACAAACATCATGTTCTGTAGTAAGAAAAGGACAAGTTGACAGCTTCTTACAATAATTTAGAACAGCGTGGGTTTAGACAATGAAAGGATTATGTATATTAAGTGTATTTTGAAAAAGGTTTGCAAGAAATTTGAAAATAAAGGAAAAATCATTATATGGCATACATTGACCTATAAAAAACTTAGGATAAGAACTATAGAGAGGCAGTTTGGATTGTATAGTGAAAATGTATTATCCAGAAGATAAGTTACTGAGATTGATTTAAATCTTTTGCAATAAAAGTAAAGCACATTTTTGAAGATTTAGGTCAGAGGGGGACAGGTCTGAAGTAAAATAAAGACATGTAGGTGTGTTGTTCTTGGATAAAAACACAAATGAGTTGGTGATGTAATTTTGGAATGGTTATTGTTGTTTGCAAATGATACATTGTTGACTTGGAGATAGTGGAGACTGTCTGCAGAAAGTAGTAAATTTTGACAGTGTTTATGACAGGAGAAGTTTGGGGATAATGTATGCAAGCGTAAGGTTTTGAGTGCAAGTGGAAACCACGAAGATGGAGTAATGAATGCTAATATAGATGGTGGAAGAATGAAAGTGGTTGAATCTTTATGTGGGAGCGAATAAAAGTATGACGATAATGAGAAAAGACGTCATTGGCTAGAAACTGGAACAAGAATGGCAGCGTGGAGTGTGTAAAAGATTGGGAAGAGACTTGAATTGCCTATGGAAATCAACTTATATATTTAGGAAGTGAGAATTAATTTTGAGCCAGTCCTTAATTAAGGATGTGAAGTGTTGATTTTAAATGCAAATGAAAGAAAAAGAGGTTGAAGTTGTTGATGTGAAGTGTTTTAGTGGTACATAACTGAGGTGTAAGATGAACTGATTGTTTGAGAAAGGGGAGATATAGCAGTAACAAGGTCTGTGGTTAAGTCATGTGGAACGAATGGACGATAGCAGGTTTGTTGGCGAAGAGTGTATAATTCTAATTTTTGATTTTAAGATTAATAAAAATTTTTGTTATCGTTACCAAGTATACCAGAATATTTATTAAGTAAGAAATTACAAGTTATGTATATTTACCTGCCTCATATGTGAAGAATATACCTTTTTATGTTTATTAATTGTGTCCATTCATTTTCTTCCCCAGGTGAGTGTCGTTACCAGTGACCTTGACTTTATGAGATCTTAACTTTCATTGAATTCTGGTAAGTAAAGACTGTAAATATTTTCTGAAATTATTTTCTTCCTGAAAAAGGTAACTCTTTATAAATGTTTGTCTATGGATGTATGAATTAGTACAGTAGTTGGATCACCAACGGAAAATAATTGATGAATCATGAATTATTCGTAATTCAGTACCATGCATACCTAAACAGCGATCTTCCCCAGGTGTGATTGAAGTGTACTGCTTCTCATGACTGATACTAACGCTTTTTCCAAACACAAATGAAAAGTAAAAAGAAAAGGATTGATCCAGTTCGTCAGTTTTTCAAGTTAACTCTTAAAAAGAAACTCCAGAGTATTTGTTGCATGTGACTGGGTTTCGGAATAATTATGAATTCATCAGGATCGTGTATAATTCAGCGTATAAAGTTTTCTTCCTTACTGTTGAACTAAGCATGCGTCTGTGTCATGTTGACGTTGTTAATTTATCGTTAATTTCGTGGAATGTTTCTTTCATGATTTTTTTTTTATTCGTTTAAAGTTTACTTGCTCATCGACGAAACAGATTCATTCACACATTCTGTACATTCGTGTAAATAATTATCTGTATAGAGATAACTAGTTTTGTTTTTCCACTTTAAAATTGTTAACTGACCACTGAGTCAGTACATTTACTATTATTAATGTCTGTTTTTTTTCTGTTGTAGTTTTTCTCAAACTTCAGATTCAGTTATTCGACCTTTTAGCAATGAGAAATATGCATATTGGGGATGGGAGAATATATATATAACCGTTTCACAAGGAGAATGTCTGAAAACAAAATTTTAGCATGAAATGTCATGTGTCATTTGTAAAAATGAACTTTATATTTTGTGCTGTTTTCTGGGGAAATACATTACATATCTGGTTTGATGTACATGCATAAATGCATATATATATAATATATATATATAATGTATGTATGTATGTACACATGCATACATTCATACGTATATATATATATATATATATGATGTAATGTATGTACACAGCGATACTTTCATACCGTACCTACATACATGACCATTACATGGCCACCATTACATACTAGTTATACACGTGTGCGGACTGCATTAGATAGTGCTGTTTAACCAAATATGCATATACAAGTCCATGTGGCAAACGCAGTTTCCACAACCGTAAACAAGTTAGATCATACGGAAATTTCTTCAGGAAGCGTTTTGTATTTTTAGCAATCTTCATTAAATGGACACTTTGTTTTACACGTAGTCAGGTGCATATTACGATATACTTATCTAGTGTCTATCTTACCTGGATGGGTCGTTAATAAAACAGAACTGAAGTGACGTTTAAAATAAACGCCTTCGTGCTGTTAGGTATTATATAAAATTCCACATTTCTGTCTGTGGTAAGTGAGAGCGGGTTAGACTTCAGTTTCCTTGTCTTCATGTTATTTCGTTATTTCCACAGCCAAACACTATTTTGGGAGAAGATTCCTGAATGTTTTGCATATTACCTGTATTCTCTGAGGAGATCAAAACAGTAATAACACTTGTGAGTGCGTTATTTTGTTATTTTTATTATAAAATATCGTATTTGGGATAAGAAGACTTCAAAAAGTCGAAAGGTGAACGTTATTAGGTGAAAATTATAACAAGCTCTTAAGCTCCTCGGTAAATCCTGTACCTTTCTCCAGAGTTTATGAATAGCATATGAATCCCGCATAATTGTCGCCGATATATATCTTATCTTCAAGACTAGATTTTAATGGCTTTTCGCTGTGCTTATTTTTAAACGTGAACGTCACTCTTTGGGTAAATGATGATAATATTAATAATGATGATACTAGAATAACATATTTCAGCGTGTGTAACATTGTTCAATTGAAACATTTTGTGATTTACACAATACATTTTACAGGTTGCTCTAAAATCGTCCAATTACAATATCCGTGCGTAATTGTACCTCGAACCCTGATACTTAGCCGGGCCAATTGAAATGGCTTCAAGGACCAGTAGTCCTCTTTACCAAATGACGAACGATTATGGGAGTCATTTGAGACTGATATCACCGCTTACCGTCGCGTCGCGTCGGCGTACTTGAAAGGACTTCGAAATGATGAGACCTTTGTTTCTGAGGTCTCCGTCATGGGTTCGAAGCTGTCGAATCCTAGCTCTGGTAGAATTTAGGAACTTGGAGGGAGAAAGCATAAAATTGTCATCATTAATTCATCTGGGCATCTTTTATAAATTACCTTGGTTTTTGTATCAATTCCAGATATGTAACAGGTTGATAGATTATCCAGTGATTGATGAAATGGGTGAAAAACGAAAACGAAATTAGGACTGAAGAAAGAAACTGAAAATCAAAGTGATAGGCGTTTCAATACATTCTCTCTCCGGAGACTGCAGAAGAAAGGTTGTAAGGTTGCATTTGTGTCAGCATTGAATTTCGGCCAAGTTCTCTTTTATTTCGGGATGAAAGAAGGAAACTTTTTATCAAAAATTCTGGCTTTCCTTTCATACCCTACTATGAATGTTCTTTTATATCAACGGTGGTACAGAGGAGAAAATGTTCAAGCAGATATATTATAAATTGTCAAAGAATATTCGCATGGTAACATGTGACCTTCCTTTTTTTTAATACAGTTTAATAACGCCCGAGAGAGAGAGAGAGAGAGAGAGAGAGAGAGAGAGAGAGAGAGAGAGAGAGAGAGAGAGCAAAGTATATTATTATAAATTTTATATCGTGTAACAACGGACTTTGTTCCCATTTGGAATGTCATCACTTATGGCTAGTAGGTGACGGCAACCAGTTCCAGAAGTTTTAGTGTGTTTCCGGTTAAGGTAAGGGAATTTAAAGAACCTTCCTGTTTGTCATTTGCTTCTTTTGAGGTTACTGATGGAACCTGTAATATTCTGTAACGCCTATGTTTTCGGATACGAGTTGTCTTTCAACTGATATTCGTTTCAAGGTTACAGGTTTTAATATTGATCCTATTCAAAGTAAACGCAAATGGAGTGTCTAACCTATAGTCCGTGGTTGTATAGGATGTTTAATCATGGCTTACCTTTTGTAGGTATATTCTTTCAATTTCTGTAGTCAGTTCTTGTGATTTCTTATCAGTTAGTTCACTGTGTTAGTTGACACTAAGGTTTTGTTCCTGAAACTTTACTCTGGAATACCCAAAATAAGAAATAAAACCTTGTGAGGTTTGTAGCCACACCTGAGAAACAAAATTGAAATTGATTTGGCCTCATTTTAGGCATCATTTTAGTAGTTACCATTCTAGTAGCTGCTATTAAACGAGCCAGTGACCCAGGGATCGATTGTGCGCATGAAGGCTAGGCCAGCTACTTCTAAATCT
Organism: Macrobrachium rosenbergii; assembly: GCF_040412425.1. Taxonomy (NCBI): domain Eukaryota; kingdom Metazoa; phylum Arthropoda; class Malacostraca; order Decapoda; family Palaemonidae; genus Macrobrachium; species Macrobrachium rosenbergii. The sequence goes on along the minus strand of NC_089784.1, from coordinate 10,250,195 downwards.
CCTATAACTGGTTGATGACACTCATTCCAAGTGCACATTGTGATCCTCTGTAACATTTTCATAACCTTCCCTGTCAGGGGAAATTAATTAAATATGCAAAATTCGATATACGTCAAGGTGAATGACTATAAAGACCGTATGAGGATCTTTTGTATGGAATGGAGTATGGCCCTTCAGCACATAACAGAAGGAATGAATAATTGATGTAGTTATGAAAGATTCAAAAGTCAGTTCTTAACAAACAATAGTGAGGACGGAAAATAATAATTTATTATTCTTCATCGAGTAAACACTGTCTAGTGCGCTTTCACGAGGGAAATGAAATTGTAATGAGATCCTTGGAGCAAGTTAGTACTGGAGAGATTTATGGCTTCCGAACATATTTAATAATTGCTTATGAGTGGTTGTGCTCTTACAAATCTTACGTTGGTATTGTAACAAGTCTTTCACTGCTATTCTATCCAGTCTTATGCTTGACAGAGTATGAATATCTCTGAGCCCCTACATTCCGGATTCAATGTCGCCAGTCTGTTTATTCGTTCATCCAGAATTTTTCAGGTTCTTTTATAAGCCTCTTCCCAATATGGTGACATGTAATGAAAGCAGAAGAAACTGTCGTTGATACTCTACTCGTATTTTCATGGTTATAAGAATGATGCCTTGAAATCCCCGTCGTGTTTGGATGTTTACCTTTTCAGGTTTTCAAAGTGCCTTGCCTTTGAGAGTAATTTAACATGCTATATAAATGGATATATAGATGCATTTGTGGCTGCATAAATGAATGGATGTATACAGAACTATTCATCAAGGAAACGGCTATAAAGAGTGTAAATAATTGTAGCATTTTTAAATCGAAAGCCAGCGACGCTTTCTGTGTATTTATTGAAAACCAGCTTTTTGGTCGATTCTGAATTTTCAGCGAGCATCTGGTTTTTCCGTAGGGAGTACACCATTTACGCCTGGGTTGTTGATTATAAATCTATTTAAGGCTTCTCGCATGCAGTGTTTTGATTCCGTAGTACAGAAAGCTGGTGTTCTGCTGTACGTTTCTAAAATATGAAAAGGTGGATACAGTGACACGGAAGAAAGCTAACTTTTGATTTCCAAGTTTCTTATTGCTCAGCATACAACCTTTCCTCCTTTTATTTATCCCTTTGAGGAAAGCAGAATTTGTTCCACTAATAAACCATAAATATCCACCCGTTTCGTAATTTGCCAGATAATTAACAGTTTATTTGTGGATTTGCAGTTTCATTATAAGTAGGGACTCACTCTACTGTTTTAAGGGCTCGAAGCAGCCAGCCACGTGGAGGTTTCGTCTTCTTGGTCTTCAAGACCTAAATTTCATAAATCAATCAACCTAATCCCAGATGAAACAATTCCCATGGGCCATTGACTTGAGGGGCCATTGACTTGAAAGAATTTGGTGTTCATTAGGAAGAAGTAAGAGGAAGTAAAGGGAAATATAGAAAGAAAAAAAGAATAAATTAATAATGACATGAATAGATAAAAATGTATCAAAATGCAAGAATAGTATTAGGGTAGTAATGCATTGCATTTTCGCTTGAACTTTTGAGGTTCCAATTTCACAACATCCTCTGGGAGGCTTGTTCCACAGTCCAGTGGTGTGAGGAATAAAGAACAAAGAACAGATCTAATTAAGATATCTCATCGATGGGTTTTGTAATATATTTTTTTAATTTTAAAGAGACTTTATGGACACCCTGTATATGGCATGCTATTGTATAGGTACATGCTATAAAGCCTTCCGTAGTAATTTTCCATTTCTTTTTTGACATTTTTAGCCTTTATAGAGATGAAGGTTTTGCAAAGTTAATATATTAAGTAACTGTCCACATCTGTTTATAATCCAATTTCAAAATATTTTTCGTTTCAAAGCTTTATATCTTGGCGATTCAAATGTTTTCATTCTTGAGAAGTTGTTTACAATGATGCCATGCCAAATTGCTTCTCAGAAGTATTTTGGAAAGTTCTTTATTTCGTTTGAATTTTAATTTTTATCAAAAAGTTGCTGATGTTGTACAAACTTTTCAACAGAAGATTCCTAATTGTGAACTAGTGTTATATATCTCGCCAGCTGAAGAATGCTGGGATTGTTATAATGATACATTGTGAATATCATTCTTAGACCTGAGCCGGTTGTGAATGTCCATTAAACCGTTCAAGAATATGACCATAAAACAGAGAAGAATGACCATCTAGGGAAGTTGCATTGGAATTCAAATGCAGTAATTAAGTGAATGTAATTTTGTTCAAAGAATTCATACTCCCCAGTCTGACGTCAAACGCGTGCGTTTACCCTTCGGCGCTTCTGTTATTTTCTTACCAGTAAAAAATAATTAGAAAATACCAAAACTCGTTCATTTAAAGCACTTTTATGTAGTTCGTTAATCAGGTTTAAAATGTTATTTTTGCTGATATCCTTTACGCAGGAAAAGTTGAATTATGAAATAGAATGTATCGTGCAGTTATTATTATTATTATTTTTTTGTATACTTATTTTCGTATCAGTTTATGTTTGCTTTGTATTTTCTGTTGTTAACGTTATAAATTAAGATATTAATAACGACAAACAGAATTATATTTTATGCGAATATACATCTTTACAGATGTTCGTTTAAACAATTTAAGCTATACCAATTTTTATCTATCCGTCTACATACCTATCTATCTGACTGTGGAACCACATGCATATTTAAAAATTGTACTTTCTTGTGTGACATTTTCAGCATATTTTGATGTATATGCAGAAATTTTCATTTTTTTATTAAATTTTCTCGGCAACGCCTTTAACTATTTGGAAGTTGCTGCAACTATTATTTTTCAGTAGTAAATCGAACAAGATTTTATCATTCTTTCAATACCTCATAATCGCACGTCATTAGATTGCATGATGATAGACGAATTCGTTTATTTTCTGCAAATTTTACAAATTTTAGTCGAGTTTCTTCCATACATAAATTAAGTATACCTTAGTTTAACCAGACCACTGAGCTGATTAACAGGTCTCCTAAGGCTGGCCCGAAGGATCAGACTTATTTTATGTGGCTAAGAACCAATTGGTTACTTAGCAACGGGACCTGCAGCTTATTGTGGAATCCGAACCACATTATACTGAGAAATTAATTTCTATCACCAGAAATAAATTCCCCTAATTCTTCATTGGCCGGCCAGAGACTCGAACTCGGGCCTAGTAGAGTGCTAGCCGAGAACTATACCGACTCGTCCAACGAGGAACTTCCTCCATACATAATCTCTTCAGTTTCTAGTAAGGCTTATGTCACATTTAATGTTATCTGCTTGATCATTTTCCTCTGGTACTAAAGCAAGTATTTGTATTATGTTCTCTCGTTTGTCGAAAAACTTCAGGTGAAAATGAAAATAGATTGATCTTGATGTCTGTCATTTCTAAGAATATTCGGACAAGGAGTCTTATGAACCTCGCTTTCTTGATGACTCATTTGTATCACTTAGTTATGGCAGCCCTCAACATGCATTCTGAGATCCTTATCTCGAAGCCTTCGACAAGGCTTCATTCTTTTCCTTTGTGGTCCCCGCATTAGACAAAAGTTTCTGACACCAGGCACAGTTTAACGGTGTTCGATGAAAAGGTTTTGTTCTGCTGATAAATGAATATGCAGAATAACTTTACATTTACCCTTTTTCAAAGTTTTTATAGTATGATAGGGATCCCTTTAGGGTTTTAGCTTTCACGCGATGTATCACAAGTTTCTTGGGGCATACAAGTAACTATATAGTATGTATGCTGGCTACTAATTGTCTTTCTGATATGTATTTTGCGGATACTTTTACCAAAACTGGTTGTCTGGTATGGATGTTAAATTTGTAACCACGGTTCACAATTTAGTCTTTTCTTTTACGAGAGAGAGAGAGAGAGAGAGAGAGAGAGAGAGAGAGAGAGAGAGAGAGAGAGAGAGAGAGAGAGTACAAACCTAGTTCGTAAATCAGCTGGTTCTTTTATGTGCAGCAGAGCGTAAAAATTTTTCATGGGTCGTTGGGACCCAGAACTGATGGATATCTTTTGAGAATATTCACACGGCTCTTAACTCATCTTGGTTTTATGATGTCTGCGAACCCAGCGTAACCACCCACTTGAAAGAAGCGGAAAATAAAGCCTTGTGAAACAAAAAATCGAACGAGGAAGGTGTTTGCAAGTCGCAACTGAGACGAAACAGGAAGGATGGTAAAATGGGCACATTCTTAGCTAAATCTCATGTTGGCTATGTATACTGTGTGTGTGTGTATATATATATATATATATATATATATATATATATATATATATATATATATATATATATATATATATATATATATATATATATATATATATATATATATATATATATATGTATGTATGTATGTATATATATATATATATATATATATATATATATATATATGTATGTATGTATATATTGTGTGTGTATGTATGTATATGTGTGTGTGTGCGCGCGCGCGTGCTTTCAGCAAGGTTTTGGTCGTCCTTCTGTCCAAGTCCATCATCAAAAATAACATTGTTAGGAGTTAGGAGGGGAAGGTGTTGGTCAGTGTACTGTAGTATGCTTTGGGGAGGGAGGCAGAGCTGTAGCGATGTACTTTGGTGTTAAAGGTGTCCAGGTAAGGTTTCAGAGGCTTGGGGCTTGTGGGGGTTTGGGGGCGGTGGATTGTGGAGAGGAGTTCGGAGAGCCCCTGTCGAACCTATTATTAGAAATACTCTTACGTAAGAAGTGGGGAATTTGGGTTGATGGTTCATGTGTTTCCATGTAAAGACGGTGATTTTACGTCGCCTCTCATATATTGTTTAACAGTTTGCTGTGTAATACATTTTCTGATGCAGCGCGGATTGTAAAATTAGCTGTTTGTAGAAAATGGAGAGAATAAGGTCCGTTATAGCTGTCGATGTTACGGAGAATTCCGTATATTTTGTTCAGAATATTGCTTCCGTACTTTTGAGATTAAAAACCCAGAGATTGTTCGTTTAAACGGAGAGCCAAAATGGACGAGAGAACCAGAAAATCCGACAAGTAAAAATCGTCCAACGCTGCGCAAAAAAAAAAAAAAAGATAGAAAAGTCAGTTTCTTATCTTCCATCGTTACCCCGTCAGCCTCTCCATCAATGAAGTGCAAACTTTTCGAAAATATTCCTAACTTTTGAGTGTTAGGTGATTATAATTCCTGCGGGATTTGGGGGGGGGAGGGTATGTGTGGCGGAGATAAAGAGAAAAACAATCGCCCAGAAGATTTTTTCTTCCATTCACAAAATAAAAACACCTGCTTGTTTCTCGAGGGGAAAAAGATGGTTCAGAAAGTTTGTTCATCAGTAATTATGGGAGTTTTTTTTTTTATGAATCGATCGGTTGCATACGAAAAGTTCAAGAACTTTTGTGTGTATGAATTTCTCAATCAGATTTTTAATATATATAATTTATTTATATTATTTCTAGAGAGAACAGATTCTCATTCTTAATTTTGTATATAGATGACAAAATGCCATGTTCTGAAATTAATAAGAGCTACGCTTCAAGTTCAGGTTTCATTAGTGAACTGTAGTTCACTTCAGGTTAACTCTTGGTGATAGGTCGTCGTTTTACCTAAGGATCTTGAGTCGCTCACACGAACAAGAGGAATTCTCTCTCTCTCTCTCTCTCTCCTCCTTTCGAATTTTTGGCGAATATTTTATTTTTAAAAACTGATGAACTACTACTCTCTCTCTCTCTCTCTCTCTCTCTCTCTCTCTCTCTCTCTCTCTCTCTCTCTCTCTCTCTCTCTCTCTCTCTCCCCCTTTCGAATTTTTGGCGAATATTTTACTTTTAAAACTGATAAAACTCTCTCTCTCTCTCTCTCTCTCTCTCTCTCTCTCTCTCTCTCTCTCTCTCTCTCTCTCTCTCTCTCTCTCCTCCCCCTTTCAATTTTTGGAATATATTACTTTTAAAAACTGACAAAACTACCTCTCTCTCTCTCTCTCTCTCTCTCTCTCTCGTATCTTTGAATTATTAATAATAAAACTAAATAAATTTATCTTGTTTTTAATATTTTTCCTACAGAATCACTTTAGTTCGTGTGTTGTCTTTCCCCAGCTTAATCACTGCAATGTAGTAGACAGTGAATCGTATGTATTTTTCTGTTTACCACAATTGCAATTTCGGCCATTCGATCACATCCGAGAACAGCGCAGATACAGACTGACATTGCATGCAAGAATTGCATGTATGTATTGACATGTGATTTTTTACGGCCGTGGCATCAGCACGCTAAATATAATCTAGATGATTATAGTTTTGGTGACAGAATGAGGTGAAATGCTCAAAGGCACTGTGACATCCCCTTTGCAACTTTCAGGCATTATAGGAAGAATGTTGCAAGCTGATTATTATTATTATTATTATTATTATTATTATTATTATTATTATTATTATGATTATTATTATTATTATTATTATTATTATTATTAACCAGTTGACATAATATATTATACTGTATACTCTCATTTAACCGATATCTTGAACTCGTCATGCACAGTGGGTTGAAATGGACAGCAATTAAGTTTGGCCCTACTTATTACACAATTGTGTATTTGCTACATATTAAGAAGTTATAAGGATCATACATTCCCATAAACTCCCATTGAATTCCTATCTAGTTTAAAATAACTTAAAATATGAGAATATGCTGCCCCCTTCGATGTTCACAGACTCACTGAACCTGCCTATTTGTAAGAGGAAGGATTTTGTCAGAGTAATAACAATGCGCTTATCCGATCTTTTATTTCGGCTTCCTTGTCCAAATGTTCACGTTGAACTTATCATTTTCAGGGAGGGAATAACGTCTTATATTTCAAAGTTAGTGGTTTGGAGATATCCCAAAGTGGTTCCAAGAAGGAGGGGTAGCAAAAGCCAATAAATCGTCTTGATTTTCAAAAGGGGACAGTTATTTAACCTCAAGAGAAAAATGATATGCCAGAATGAAAGGTTTGGCACTTTAATCTGTAATAGAAGTGGCACAAATCGTGAAATTATCAGTATTATCCCTTTTATCTCTTTCCGGGTCGTTTGTTTGTCTACAAGAGTTTTGTTTGGTTTAATTTCAAGAGCTTGGGGAAACTTGGTTTTTCATGGTATGCTATGGTGTACGGATCATACTATCAGTTTTGATTAATTGTATTACCTTTATTCAAATGGCTGTCATTGGATAAGCACTTGATCCATTAGGATTCACGTACAAGGGGACATTAAAAGAACAACTTTGGAAGTCTGTCATTGCCTGAAAATGAGTAAGTTTAATTCCAGTGACGATAGAGACATATTTTCATGAAACTTTGTCGATCCAGATCTTCTAATGAATTCTTTTCGAGCCAGATGTTTCGAAGCTTTTGTTGACACAGATTTTTATGAGAATTTTTTATGTAAACTTATTCGCAGACTTAATTGGTACTGGCAAAGGATTCGAAATGTTGATTGCGCAATCCTTGCCAGAAAAGGGCTTTTCGCTTTGACAGCTGTCAACAATCTCTCTCTCTCTCTCTCTCTCTCTCTCTCTCTCTCTCTCTCTCTCTCTCTCTCTCTCTCTCTCTCTCTCTCTCTCTCTCAGTGTCCTAGAGTTTTGCATCAGGTCTTAACGTAGTAAATTTTCAATTTTAATATGGATAATTACATTCACTTCTTAGAAATGAAGGTTTAAATATTTTAATATGGTTCACAGAGGCACTCGGTATTATAAGGATACTAAGTATTGAAAACCTTAAATATTTTTGTATGAATTCGTACCAGTTTTAATATTTTTGTTGATAAACACGGCATTCTTTACCTGACGTTGCTTTATTCGAATACCAATTTGACAGTTCCTTCAGATCGAGTTTAGTAAGTGGGATTATATATATATATAATATATATATATATATGTGTGTGTGTGTTTGTGTATGTATATATGTATATATAAAATACTCCTCACTAGCCCAGGACCTAATAAAAAAAAACACGGAAGAAAACTTGACCCTCTTTATTCATATATACTTCATCAGTTTAAACAGATACATTGGTATCCTTGTTATGCTACGTTCTACAACAGCATTTCGTTCAACTGATCACAGACTGTCATGGGGACTGTTTTTCCTTTTTGAGAAAAGTCTCCTTGTTAGGCCTTCGAAAACTCAAAGTAAAAAAATAATCTTTCGCTCCGGGCTTAGAGGCATCGCCTGCCTTAGGATGCCAAGTATTGTGCACTTGTGCCCTTTCTGCGAGGAAGACGCATGTGTGAGTTTTGAAGAAAATTGATCCAGTATGATGTTGCAACAAGGCGGTTAGGTAAGGATGACCGGGAATTTGTAATAAATTAAGTTGACATAATGAAGGAAAAGGAAGTAGTAGTGATTATGGCACATGATTTTATATATATATATATATTATTATATTTATTTATTTATATATAATATATATATATATATATATATATAAATTATTATTTATATTTATATACACATGTATATATATATATATATATATATATATATATATATATATATATATATATATATATATTATATATATTATGTAGGTAAAAAAATTGGGAATATTCATGATCACCAAACAGTGTAAATTTAGCTTGATGAGTAAACTTTCTCTCTCTCTCTCTCTCTCTCTCTCTCTCTCTCTCTCTCTCTCTCTCTCTCTCTCTCTCTCTCTCGTACTTCTTTTCCTTTGCTGGTCACTAAAGCAGCAGGCTATCCATTAACAAGTGGGTGAACTGATGTTAGCCTGTGCTAGGTCTGGAACTGGCGACCCTACCTTCTGTACCATACGGCGGGAAAGAAGCCCTTTATCGCTAAGATGCCTCCCGACGCCTATCTCGGTCATCGCAGGTCTGGTATTGTTGATTGTCAGCAGTCATTATTTTACTTTTGGGTCGCCTTGTATCTTGTTTAGCCGGTATGATATTCAATATTACAATGAAGCTTGTACATGTGTGTTCTTACAAAGGTTTTTATTTTATATCTGTTGAACTAGTTTGGAAGGATTAAAATTTATACTCCCAAACCGATTCAGTGGGGATTGAATAATATATCCATTTATTTAAACGCACAACCGGGATTCGATTAAATGTTTATGTGTTAGTGTTCACTGACGTCCAATAAGCGGCGATGCCTTGTTTCCTTTCTCAACAGTTTGCTTTCCGAGGTAATGTTGTTCTACTTTCTTCTTTTCGTCATGTATTATGTTGACTTAGGAAATCTAGCTGGATGTTTACCATCGCCTCTGACGTAAGAGCGCAAGTCTTCTCTCTCCTCTCTTTCTTCGCCAGTTTAATTTTTTCATTTCTTCATCAGTTTATTACTTCATTTATCAATGCCGATTTGTACTTTCACCCCTGTTGATTATGAACAATTATGGAAGCCATTCATTTTCAGCGTGGAGTAAATAAAGCACTCGCCTCTTTGCAACGCTCTCTCTCTCTCTCTCTCTCTCTCTCTCTCTCTCTCTCTCTCTCTCTCTCTCTCTCTCCACCCAATGTTCTGAGCCATCCCTCAGTCACACGTGGCGGTGGTGGTAAATCAATAGTTTACCTACTGTAGAGTTGCCATCTCTTGACAGTCCAACGATGCCATATCTGTCAATACTTTCTCCCCGCAAGAGGAGATTCCTTGCACAATGATACAACAACAAGAAGCCGGCCAGACCGAAAAGGGTGAATTTTGGTGCCAGTACAGAACTGATGGGCTCGATTGTTCCGAGATGATTTGCTTCGGATGGAAGGGAAAAACGTTTCACTTGTCCTCCCTCCCTCCCCCCCCACTCATCTCCAGCCGTACCCCATTTCCCCTTGTTTTAGTGAGTCGTTTTCTTCTTCCCCTTCCTCTCTCTCTCTCTCTCTCTCTCTCTCTCTCTCTCTCTCTCTCTCTCTCTCTCTCTCTTCCCACCCCCACCCCCATTCCCTTACTCTGCTTATGTGGGCCCAGCTCTCCTTTAATAGGGAGAGGGATGCTGGGAATTTAAACTCATTATGGAGGGGGATGCATCAGTGAATTTCTCCTTATTTGTTTCTTGTTCTGTGGTGAGGATAGGGGTGATAGGGTGCATGTTTGCCTGCTTCCATGTAACAGCCTTTCTGTTTTTGCGTCTGTTTGTTTACCTGCTTCGTCTGTGTTGTGTTGTACGTTTCTTCCTGTTCACAACCCCTTGGCGACCATCTTTGCATTGTTTTGCTTGGCTGACGTGTTTTCCCCCTCTTGTTTATGTTTGACCTCTACAAAAATCAGTTATTTTCTTTCTTTTATCGGGTCGTTTATAGGGCGTTATCATCTACATGTACTGTGATTGCTGGTTGTAATTACTCATTTACTTGCTTGCCTTGTATGGAAATTTAGTGTCGGCGTGATATAATTTTTTTTTGACACTTTTATAGCATTGCCATTTTTTGGTATGAATTTCAGGTCGGCCATTACATGCAAACGGGCGACGGAGAACGATTTATATACTCTTGGATACTGGAAAAGTAAAAAGATTTTGTTTTGGTGAAAGAAAAAAAAAGCAGTATATTCCCTGGAGGCGCCACTTGAGATGTTAGGTACCTATAAAATGTATAATGGCGTAACATTTATTATTCGTCATGAAAACCCTCAGAAGCACAAACTTCATTGTTTATTAATGAAATATAAAGAGCTTACTGCCAGTTTAGCCTTCGGCGGAAATTGTCTGGTAAATTTTAGAGTGGTTGTGGAACAGGAGAAACTTTCGTCCACCCAGCTCTCCTGGATTAATGAAATAAGACATGGAATACTTTCATTCTTCATGGTGGTAGGTTTCATATGAGGAGACAAAAATTTTACTAAGGGAGATGGTAGCACTTTAACATGACAGTAGTTACATGCAAATGGCAGTTGATTTGTTTTTTTTTTTTTTTTCTGGAAAATCATGGTATGGACTGACTAACCTCCATGGACATGAATAACAGAGATAGCGTAGAGGTCTGTCTGGACTCAATTCTTGATTATCATCATTGCTTAGGTTTAAACAATACTGCTTAAGAATAGAGGAAGTTCATTTATTTTACGTAATGAAGAAAATGTAGTTGATATAAGCGCAATTAGAACGGTTAGAATTTTTACTTTTTTGTCTTTAATATCAACTGTTTCTCGTATCATTACTCTCTCTCTCTCTCTCTCTCTCTCACACACAACTTAAATTTGTAGACATAACTTCAAAGGCATTATACATTCTCGTACAATTACATTATATGGAATTCTGAACATTCGCTTTTCATCCGAATCTGAACATTCGTTTTTCATCAGATTCTGAACATTCGTTTTTCATCAGACTCTGAACATTCGTTTTTCATCAGGTTCTGAACATTCCCTTTTCATCAGATTCTGAACATTCGTTTTTCATCAGATAAAGAACATTCGCTTTTCATCAGATAAAGAACATTCGTTTTTCATCAGATTCTGAACATTCGTTTTTCATCAGATTCTGAACATTCGCTTTTTATCAGCATAAAAGCAACAAAACCCAAAGATAACATGTACAGTCATATAATTGAAAACTAATTGTAATGCCGTAAAATTTTCACTGAAACGAAAATGTCACTTACAACTGGTCCTCCAAGAGCGTAAGAAAATAAGTTTTTTATTTGCGCTTTAAACTACTTTTTTCATGAGAGAGCTCGTTAATGCCTGTATAAGTATGCAAATTTGTTCCTCAGAGATCCCTTGGCATCATTAATACTCACGAATATCTCATTATTGTAGTAAATAAAAATAAATCTAATAACAGTATTGTGTCTGTCAGTCTGCATATAAGACCCTTTCACATCCACTGAGTGTGTCACCCAGTCAAATCCTACTGAAAATTCGTAAGATTACAGCTACCATACTTTATTTGCACGTTTCTGTTTACACGTTTGCTTGCTTACTTCGGAGGTATCGAAAATAAAAATTTGATAATGGACATGTCAAAAGCTTGTAATTATACGTAGATGTATAGTACTGAACACGTCTGCAGGCACCTTTATTTGAGAATGCATGGATCGTGAAACTATTGCTGGATCGAATGGTGGGTGTGTACTTGGAAAAACCATGGACCTTAAACATTTAAACATTTGAGCCCAATGCTGTGCTACCACACACACACACACACACACACACACATTATATATATATATATATATATATATATATATATATATATATATATATATATATATATATATATATATATATATATATATATATATATTCTAGTGCAGGGGGCCATATATAACATTTTTGTCATGGGTTTTTACCACGCGATTTTAAATGCCACCACTGAACTGAAATTCAGTGAAAGATTATGTATAAATGTATGATATTTATCCAAAGGGAGAAACGCCTCTTTGAGGGATTTATCTTGGCATGCCATTATTGGTATGTTCATTGTCTCCTAGACTGATGCAAACCACAGGGCTACTGCAACTGTCATATCAATTACCAGGATCTGTCTAGTTGCGGCCTGGAATGCTACTTCCGCTGTTTCAGTAATCCCTACTGCGGGAGGTCATTCCCACGTAGAGCTACAGTCATTTCGATTTTAAAACAATAATTAGTTACTATTTTTGTTCCCATGAGTGAAAATCCTAAAAAAAAAAAATCATAAAAAGTTTTAAAAGCTGAGGTATATTTTACTTGTAAGTTCTTTTTAATATATTACATTTTTTGGCTATTGTAAAGAATGGAAACATTACAGCGACGAATCTGGATCATCAGAGACATTCAAGTCATCCCACGTCATCTCAGCCCTGACTCTTTCCCAACCTGAACAAAGTTGCATGTAACTTTTCGGTGGAGACGTTACCACTTATTAAAGCTTTTTAATTGAGGTGAAGCAAAAGTGCAAATGTAATTAATCGCCTGTGAACTGAAATTGCTGCACATAATGCAGAAGCTGGGGAGTCATTTCCTCTGAGCATGTTATCGTAAAATAACTACCACTGGATTTTCTTCTCTTAGTTCATATTAATTTGGATCAGGTTAGTATTGCTCGAAGCCACGTATATTTAATTCGCGCTATTAATCCTTAAATTTGTAAATAGATAGATGAGTAAAACATTGGAATTACAGTGTGTATTTGCACTCGTGACTGTATATATGCTTCCCAATTGTTAAGTGTTTGGATTGTGTATAAAAGTAAGGAAGAAGAAAATTGAAACGCATTATGTAATTTGATAAACAACACAATAGGTGTTCTTAAAAGACTTTGCAGAGGTTTGGTGATTTCCTTATATATCTGAACCTGAAAAGATTAACCGGGAAGATGATATCCTTTATCAGTAAATAATTTCTACTTGAAAGAGCTTCGAGGAAATGCGGGAGGAAGTTGTACCCTCTTATTCGTGTTGTATGGCATCTTGTAACACGGTTTTGTTTTTATCATTGATAACGCTTCATAATGCGAGTAATTGGTAGTGTATTTATTGTTAGCCTGAGATATCGCCGTATTTTTACATTTAAAAGGTATTATTGTTATTATTTAGGTAATTGTTTATATACCACCGTCCTTAACATTATTGTAACTGTGATTGCTTTTATACTGATTTTATAAGATTTTTCAAATCTTTCTGATGCTTTTATGGGTGTAGTGTCATACATATTTCTGTAATTGGAAAAAGTGTTGAATTATTTTAGATACCATGTAACCCGAAGATTATGCATGATACATAATACGAAAGCGTTATATTCTTTCCGTAATGGAAAGCATCATGACTGGAAACGGTCAGCTGTATTTTTTCAACGCCGCTATAGATATTCACTCTCGGTAGTTTTCTGTAATAATCTTTGGACTACCTCATCCTCTAAACAGCCATGAAAATTAGGTGAATTAAGGCAATTGATTCAACTCACAATGAAGCAGAAAACGAAATTTGCCTCCTGACGAAATCTTGAAACGGCGGGAACTTTACGGTTCATTTTTGTGTGTGCGTATTTTTTCGTCGCCTTTAAACCTGTGTTGGGCGTGGTTCTGCGTTCTGAGACAGACATGTGACATGATTTATCTGGGCAGTGTATCATTATTGCAGTACGGAATGTACATTCATTGTTGAAGCATTCCGGAAATAATGAGTTGCTATGTGGGTAGGATGATCTTCAAATTCCCATGGTATTTATGACGAATTGTTATTTTTTGGCAATGCTTCGCAGTGAGTGTGCCTTTCTTCCGTTAAAAAGTCAGTAAGTTTTTAAAGTAGTCAGCAGTATATTATGCATATGGAATATTTGGAATATTTAGAAAAGGTCAAGTTATCGCTATTAAAAGATTAGCATTCTTTGTTGGAATATTTCTGTTGTAAAGGATTTTTTTTTGACGTCAGATTCTTTACTTTCGAATAGCATGCAGTAAATCTTATGAAGTTTATACTTGCTTTATTCGCTTGATTAATGTAGTCGGACTTTTGCCAATGATATTTTATGCGTACACGTCGATGAGGATAAAGAGGAAAAGTTGTTAGAAAGTTCTGATGAAAATTTGTTGAACTGTCTTTTTTTTTATCATCCACTTTGGAAAGAGAAGGCACAAATGACAACATTTTTAGCGGTAATTGTTTTTCAGTATACTTGTATTTTCTTGTTTTTAAATACATGGCTGCTTCTACACATCTTCTAGTTTACTAGTAGTAACCAGGTATATATATATATATATATATATATATATATATATATATATATATATATATATATATATATATATATATATATATATATATATATATATATATATATATATATATATATATATATATATATATATATATATATATATATATATTATAATTATAAATATATATATTATATTATAAGAATTTATTTCCAGCAGTTTCCTCTAGTTGTTAATTAAAGGGTAAGAGACTTGTTAACTAAAGGCCCCTACGGTCATAAACAGGGGAGAGGGGCCAGTTTCCACAGAGGAACCACCAAATTTTTTGTTTTGCTTTTACACAGCTTAAAATGTGCCCAAAAAAATGGAATTTAATAACACTACGGAAAATGAATAACATTGCATTTTGGCGATAGCATTCAGTGGAAAGATTTATTTGTTTCAGTTTTAGCAAGTTTTATATTTATTTTCTGTGGATTTTTCGTAGTAAAGCATTCTGCTTTAGAGTTTTAAACGCTGGATGCTATGGAATCGGTAATGACAATTAAAAAGTGGTACTTCTCCAGACTAAAGATTTCACCTTGCACCAGATCACACGACAGTTAATTCATGCATACTTTTAAAAGATTTAAACTATATTAAAAGCTAAAATCTTGTGAATTTTAAGCCTAATAGTACTTTTCAGAGCAGTCAGAAAACATCGAAAATACCGTCCAAACTTCACAGTGCAATTTTTCTCTGGCAACATTATTGCTTGAAGTCACTGAGATAATTTTTTACAGTTATCACACATAGTTATTGAAACTAACTATAATCCTTAACTATAATCCTTAGAAACTTGCCTTGCTTATGCATAATATGGCAAACTGTTTAACTACAATTCTTAGAAACTTACCTTGCTTATGCAAAATATGGCGAGCAGTTATCTTTTGACTTAATATTTGATCATTGAAGACAGACAGACGCCTGGGGATGAAAATCTTTCCATTTTTTTTTTCTCAAAGGCAGCTGCAAATTGGCGTGGGTTCTTTAATTCTCCTTTGCAGTTAAACAACTTTTGGAAGTCCACGGGCTTCAGGGAAGAATATGTCATTTAAATGCAAATTAGGTCATCCAGATATAAGATATACATGTATATATTTTTTTTTTCTTCAAGGTCCACGACTGTATAGCTTATCTTGTTGGAAACTGAACTTCATTGGCGTGTTTGTATCGGTATCTTTTCACGTTATTTTGCGAATCTCTCTCTCTCTCTCTCTCTCTCTCTCTCTCTCTCTCTCTCTCTCTCTCTCTCTCTCTCTCTCTCTCTCTCATTTATATTTGGATTTATGCAGCTGACTATTAGTATATTCTCTTTTTTTTTGTATTCCATAATTGCGCCGTAACATTTATTATCTGTCATGTATATGTGTATGTGTATATATACATATGTGTATGTATATGTATATATATATATATATATATATATATATATATATATATATATATATATATATATATATCTGTGCATATATCTGTGTATGTATAAACAGGTAAAATATTACTTCAGTGTAAACATTGAACATAATCAGTAAACAGAATATCTTTTAACACCCTATCACATCTTAGTAGAATATTGCTTTTGGTTTTGGTTTCCTGTTGTTAAACGCAATCTCCCCCTTGAAGAACGATTTTGGATCCAACTATGAGTGTGAGATTGGGGTGCAGCCTCACTGAATATCGAATTTAAGATTCCAGTGTGCTTCCTTTGTTTATTGCACGTCAGGCTTCTCTTCCCATGTACAGAGAACGTACAAACACTCACGCACATATATACATATATTTATTTATTTATTTACATTTATATATGTATGTTCAATTGTTCATGCGCAACTGTTTTACCTGATTTGGAATTCGTAGGTCTGTATTCGAGAATGGTTGAGATAGAGAAGCTGGGATTTGTAACTTCCCTACAGCAGAAAAAAGTTCTTATTAGCCTTAAATAAAGATTTTTTCTGTAAGAATGTGAGTGAAAAGTAGAAATAAATAAAAATTATTACAACTTTTGACATAAAAGTTGTAATTATTATTATTTTGATTTTATGAAAGATTGAAGGATATTACAATCGAATATTTATTTTTCTAGTGATTTTTGTTCTTCTTCAATTTGTTCTCGCTTTCTAATTATACTAAAAGTTTTTACTTGTAAGAGGGACACCTTTGAGGTGCTGTGGGTTATCGGAAAGAATCAGGAAATAAGGACTTTCGAGGCGTTGTGGTGTTAGTCTCTACATTTCCCCTTTACTTTTCTTTGCATTTCCCTGTTTTCTGGCGAAGATTATTCCCTTTTTTTAAGTTGGGGCAGTGGAAGGGAAGGCACCTAGCTACCACTTCCCCCTGAACATCGACATAACTCTCGAGTAAAGACTTTGTAGAAGCTTAATCAGTCGACTAAAAAATGTCTTTTGGACGAGCACATAAAAGTCGATTACGGCGTCTTTAATGTGAAAAAAAGAATTCCTGCCGAGAGACTCTGAAAAATGAATTTTAGGTAAAAGACTAAAAAAACCTTTTAACGATCTTATCATATTTTGCTAGGGGAAATTAAAGTGCTCTTAAAAGGGCTGAAAGGTGTACGCTTTTTAAGCATACGCTTTTTAATTTTTTTTTTCTTAACGGTTAGAGACCGTCATATGTGGCGCATTTATGTCGAAAAAGTGATATAAACTTCTTTTTTTTTCAGAAACAAAAATATTTGGTGTTTATGTAAATGAAAAGGAAGAAACCTTGATCGCATTGTAGCATAATAAGCGAATCTATTGCATACGGCGATTATTTAAAACGTGTCTGATTGTAAAGAAAAAATGGGCTACTAAAATAAATATGTACTTCTGCCGTTTAGGAATCGGAATAGCAATATAGAATTTAGGCCAAAACTGGGACCTATGAGGTCATTCACCGCTGACAGTAATGTGGAAACAGTTGTTGGGAGAGGCTGGAAAATAAGACTGAAGAAAGAGAATATGAACGGAGATACAGTAAAAGGAATGAAAAGGATTGCAGCTAGGGGCCGAAGGGACGCTATAAAGAACCTTAAGTAATGCATACAGTGCCTTGCTTGAGGTGCACTGACAGCACTGCCTACCTACGGGGTCTGTCTTATCAGTTATCCTTAAAGAGTGTCTCCACATTTGCTATCTCATACACACGTGCCGTTATTCTCATTATTGCTTGGATAACGTAGCGTAAAACAGGTATAACAGCATCAGTGGAAATTGTGCTATAGGAATAGAAGGTTTTCCAATATAAAAAAAAAAAGAATCTTTAGGGGTACTTTTTTGAAACTCAATTTATTTTTTTTATTTCTAATTCTTATTCTTTATTGCGTATCTGTATTATGTATAATTGCTTACAGCAAAACAGAATAATTAAAAATTTAAAAATTAATGACAATGATTAACTCTTTAAAAAAAACAGGTTGGAAAATTCGTATATGTTGTAAATGTTGGATTTCCTTCGTATGACCCATTCATAAAACCCTTGACTTCTGCAACAGCCAGTAAAAATATAGTGCCTCTTTCAAATGTTCAGAGGATTCCGCTATTCCATTATTTTCAGCCATATTTATAATGGACTATAAGGATGATTGAACCACATTGGTAAATTGTAGTAGCCATCTCGTCACTGAAGATTAATTTTGTGTGACATTTGCAAATTACCATAGTCATACGAGATCACTCAATGTTTGTGAATATTTATTTATTATATGTGTGTGTATGCGTGCGCGTATGTATGTATATATATATATATATATACTCAGTGTTTGTATATTTATTGTATATATATATATATATATATATATATATATATATATATATGTACACGTGTATGTATGTATATATGTATATACACATGTGCGCGCGCGCGTTCACACATGAGGGGAGAGAGAGAGAGAGGAGAGAGAGAGAAACACACAAAACTATCTTGAATATGACATAGAAATGACGCATCAGCGATGGACCGTTTAATAGAAGACTATAATCATTCCTCGTTAGCAGTCTGTGGCTGAGATTTGAAAGATGTCAATTGAGCATAAATCCCTGAGCTCCATCTTTCACTGAAGACAGAAGAATACAGATGGCCCAGACTTCTTTGTGTGGCACGTTGGGCCATTTTTTTCTCTTTAGTTGCTAAGACCTCATTTGGAGCGCTTAATTGAAGTGGAGAAGAGTCTCTTTTTTTTTTTTTCTCCTCTGGTCCTTCTCTTGTCTCCAAGATGGAATGGAGACTCTGTGTGAAAATGTCACTTCATATATTACCGAGGAATGAGGGCTAATAACCATCAGTGGTTTGTCTAGGTACTTGTTACAAGCGGAAGTTGTTACAGATGATGCTGGTATCCTTCCTCAAGTATTGTTTATTGGAACAACCGTATTTGTATTAATGATAATTTTGATATGGAAACTGTGGGAATGAATGATGACAAGTAAACTTCGACACTCTAGGCAAGGGATGGCATAGATTTGCATGTATGTTCATTTTACTAATGAAGAGGTTGTTAATTAAGTAAGTAGGTTGTTCAGAATTAATTTACAATTACTGTAAAATAAGAGCTCTGAGATCTCATTAACATCTTTGATTATCTGTTTTAATGGGTGAAGATCGGGTTAGCTATATGCTGCTGCGGTTAACTTCGACTATTACAAGACTTATTTAAACTAAAGCGCAGAATTCCATATGCTGAATGGAGGGTCCCACTCACGTGCATATGACTTCCCTTAATTTAATTTCCTGGAGTAGATTCATTTTTTTTTTTACAATCTTGTTATTATTAAAATTATAAAACCCGATATCATTTTTGGATCCCTATTTAAGGGTTTCATCATCAAAGTATTTAATCCTCAACTTCGAAGGAACTTTTTAAATATAGCGCAAGACAACGTGATAAGAGCTTATCCACATTATATAGAAGAATCTAGGGAGCTTGGTAATAATCTTTAATAATCCTTACCTCAGGGGATTGGCCGTGACCTTTGTCGATTCCATATTCATTTAGCTGTCCTTTGTAAGTCACTCGCGACGTATAAATAAATACGATGTCTTTATTCTTTTGTCACCAGTTGTTTGCTGAAGGCCAAAGAGATCGCCCGCAAAATAACGCTCCACAATTTTCCTTTGATTCATCAATACGGTCATCTAATTTCTTTATTGTGTGTTGTTATTAAAGCTGCAGGCGTCAATAAAATGTACACACACACACACACGTGTTTGTGTATGTATGTATGTATGTATGTATGTATGTATGTATGTATGCATGCATGTATGTATGCATGTATGTCTGTCTGTGAGCAGTGTCTCCCAGAAGGGGGAAACTCCAGAGAATAATCAACACAAACATCACTACCTACTCTGCAAAAGATTTCCACAGTATTGGCCCCTTCATACACCTATACAAAAGGCTCATCATCAACGCATCGAACTCCCTGTAGACTTTACACCATTTTCCTTTGTCTTGCCCATACCCTCGCTCTTCCCGGATATTAAAGGCCTCCTTTCCAAGACCTCTTCTACACCATCTTTCCAGCGGTTTATAGGTGTTCCTCTCCTCCCTCCGCTTTACGTTTCTGAATTGTATTGTTTCCAGCATCCGTCATTCTCCATTCTTTCCTCATGACCAAACTACCCGGATTCATCCTTTCAGTTCCAGTAACTTTGTTCCA
This sequence comes from Macrobrachium rosenbergii, assembly GCF_040412425.1. NCBI lineage: Eukaryota > Metazoa > Arthropoda > Malacostraca > Decapoda > Palaemonidae > Macrobrachium > Macrobrachium rosenbergii. The sequence goes on along the minus strand of NC_089784.1, from coordinate 10,229,836 downwards.
CTTATTCTACAATCGTTCATATTTCTCACCCTGTCATTTCTAATTGCATAAATTGCAATCACGTCATCCATAGGCACTCCAAGTCTCTTTGTAATGTCTTGCAGACAGCCTGCTACCCTCCTCGCTTCACCTGTTCTCTGACTCACCTCCTCTACTACCCGGCTGTTATCCATTACATTTATTTATAAACTACTTTATGACTCAGTAGTTTCCATTATCCTCCTTGTTTCCTTTTACCATCATAACTTAAACCTTGCTCACATTGTCTTGCAACCTTATCCTGTTGCCAACACTTTCAAACCATTTTTGCATTTTCTCTTTACTCTCCTTTGTATTGTTTCATCTGCAAACATCAGCTATTCAAGTCCATTCACGACTCTATTTCTTATTCCACAATTTTGATCTTTTATCAGAGTTTTTTGTTCGTTGTCTGAACTTCTCACATCACTCTGTACCTGAAAATAATTGTTAAACAGTCATACAGACATAACTCACAAATCCAGTCACTTTTCACCCCACATCTTTAAAGGCAGGGTTTGCCTCTGTCATAAAAAAAACTTTGAATTGCGCCCAACAACTTGTCATCTATACCATGTATATTCAGCACCCTCCACATTGCTTCTCTATAATCTTTTATAAACTTTTCATAGGTCCATGTATACTTCACAAAGCCACTTCTTTATTACTTTTCAACATGTCGCCTAACTGTTCACAACAAACTCTTGATGCACAAACCCTCTTCCTTTTCTAATCTCACATTGTTCCCTACACTGTTCTTCCTTGGTCATTCCCTCCAGCATTTCCCTATTTTCTCAGTCAAAATTATACAAGGCAATTTCTTATCATTGTTTTTGATCTCGTCAATCATTGTGACCCAGTTTGCAAAATGAAATAGACAGGAGTTGGGTAGTGGTGGGGGATTTCGTTTGGGTGGGAAAATTTCATATCAATTAAATTAATAATCTGATAGGGGAAAAGTACCTGTAGAAGGGCACAATAGTGACATTAGGAATGCAATCACTTGAGTTCCTGAGATTAGTTTTCTTGGCCATTACTGTTTATGTAGTAAATGCGCCGGGAGTGGATTGCTCTAGAAAACAAGTTGGTAGCTTATGCAGATGTTGCTATTATTTTTGCTTAGAGCTCATCTCTTAATTGTAGACTTGTGTAAGCTGAATCTCTTATCATGGATTTATTTAAAATTAGTGCATGGTTTTATGGGGAATTAAATTGGATCCCCACGATGTCTAGGACATGGCTAGGGCTACAAACCCAATTTTTATACATATATATGTATATATAAACCCATATTTTTATATATATATATTATATATATATATATATATATATATATATATATATATATATATATAATGTGTGTGTGTGTTTGTTAATACCAGTGTTCTATAAAGTTAAAAAAAAGTCCATAAAATCACTTTTTACATGACGAAATCTTGAGTTTCGAGTGACATATATGTATATATGAATATGTTTGTATGTATGTATTTATATGTGTATATAAATGTATATACATATATATATGTGTGTGTGTTTGTGTCTGTGTGCGTGTATGTGCTTGTGCAATACGTTTATGGATGTGGTTGTCTGTTGCACAGAAATACGCGTGTTGCCGTTGAGTTGAATTGAAAGAGAGAGCATGTAAGTTTAACTTAAATAGTTGGGATGGGTCAAGAGTTAGGTCAAGCGTTGGATCAAAGCTGTTTTTAACCTGTTGAATGTATGAGAAAAATAGCTTGGTAAAATATGTTCTCTGAATGAGATGGTCTGAGTGCGAGGAGTAAAAAGAAAACTGGCATGTAGATTAAATGTGTAAATGGCGTTATGGAAAGCAAGGCTCGATATTAATTTAGTTGTTGAAGCGTAAATGGAACAGTGACGGTGGTCTTTCTGTCACTGAAGCCATTCCCTTTCAGAAAATCGTAATTTAGCTGGGAACACCATGTATTTACACATCCGTATTCTGTATTCATTTGTGCGTCTGTTTGAAGAATGTACGAGCATGCGTGCTTGGTCATATCAGGATTATGATTTTATATTTTATCACCTCTGGTTGGATGTGAGAAGGATGCTGGTGTTGATAAATCTGGCTTTGTGAAAGGTTTAGGGTTTTAAGTAAAGATTCGTTGAAAAGCTCTTTTAATCTGGAGGGCAAATTTAGGCTGCGACGAACTTTACAGCTGCTCATGAAAATTTTTTTTTTTTTTTTTTTTTTTGTTATATGTGAAAATATTCAGAATGATCATTTTAACCATATTTTACGTTTTGGCTCTGCTGATGACATAGGCCTCGAAAGGAAGTTTACTGCGTCATTAGTTGCCAGGAAATAAGTGAGACTGTATTGAATAATAGTATCGTGTTCATGTATACCCCGCCGAACATTCTTTGCCTTCGTTCTACTTCGAAATTCCTTCACTAATTTTTGTGTGTTATCGTCCCTCCAGTACGCCGTTTCTCTTCCCTCCTCCTTTAGCTGTCTTTATCTGCGGAAAGAAATGAATGGCTGTCGATTTTCTGGTCTATTTTATCGTTGTTTGTCCAGAAGATTAGGACAAGGGGCCATTTTTAGCCGGTAATCGATTTTATAACTCAAGACATATGGAAGAATATTTTTAAATCAAAGTCCGTTTTATGGCTGAAGGTAAGAAATTACAATCCATTAATTCTTAGAAGACTTTTGCAATATATGCTCAGAAGTATATTCTTCATTGAAGCGTTGTGTTCTAATAACGTACTGACAAATTGCAGAGTCTTTCGACTCTCGGGAAGGTGACACTAGTCCATTTTCGAAATTGTAAAGAAATGAGTCTGTTATTTGTTTGTTAAAGAGTGTGGAAACCTGATAATTTTGAATATGGTAGAAGCGAAATTAAACAGACAATCAAGATGTTATGCCAAAACTCGTTTATGTCACAATTATCGCAAGTGTCTTGTTGAAGGATACTAATAATGGTAAATGGACTATAAATTTTGCCAATCTCAGGAAAATATTTAGAAGTAATGATATATCAGAAGTATTTTTTTTTATAAAATATGTATACTACTGTTTTGTTTGAAATCATTCGGGCTGTGCCTTGATTATATAGGAGAGATTTATTAAGCATAATAACTTTTCAGAAAAATTACTCATGTTGCTCATTTATGTTATTTCTTTGATCCTATAATTGATAGCAAACATCACTTACAAAGATTTTCACTGAGGCTTTTCAGATCTTGACGCGATTGTTGATGCCTGGCGTTGCTACAGTCTCTCTCTCTCTCTCTCTCTCTCTCTCTCTCTCTCTCTCTCTCTCTCTCTCTCTCCTAACTGTTATTCAAGATATATGTGAAATGTGCAGTGAACTAGGTTGTTGGAGTAGTCTCTTTTAACCCCTTTCGACCTTCATTTACGTTTAGTTTGGACATTATTCACTTTGTTCTTCAGTTCACTGAGAGTCCATAAACAATAAATGTTGGTGAGGTCGAAAGGGATAAAGCAGTTCATGTTTTATTTCTTCGGAGTAATTTGTCATAACATTTTATCCTCTCAAAAGTATTTTTATATTGTAATACAGTTATATATATTATATATATGTATGTGTGTTTGTTTGTGTGTGTGGGTGTGTGCGTTTGTATGTGTATATGTAATATGAGGCAAGTAAATTAACTTGCGATTGTAATGCAGAATGCTCACCGTTTCGTAGACATTTTGATGAACTTACTCATGCTTGAGGTGCCTGAGATACAGATATGAGATATCTTTTTTGACGGAAATTATTATACTGAAGCAAAAATATTCATAGTTTCCACTCTTTACAGTATGTATGAAAATGTTATCAGTGATTAGTATTGTTCTTTTAATCCCAACTGAATTGTAAATTGTTAAAATTCCAGATTTGTATTTCTCATAAATCAGTGCATATCCAAAAACCGTACTAATATTGAATTTTTTAGGTCAAGGAAACTGACATTGAATGAATGGAAAATGTATCTTCGAACTTTAACGGAAAGAAAGAGAATCTTTTATCAGGCGCAAAACAAAACTGACACGGTGCTGGGAGTGAGTCCTTCCCCAAGCGCCCTCGCCTTTGTTCATTCCAAGGGAGTTCCCTTCGCCTCCTGATTATGATGCGTTGCCAGGAAGCTCATGATATAATATCTTCATCTCTGCCAATCTAATATGTCCGTGGTATTATCTCGATCCCCATCGCCTCCCCAACTCCCCAACCCCCTTCTCCCAAGCCACTGGTACGAGTGTTGTTTTCCTCGACGTATGATGCATTGAATTTGCTCTGCTTGTCTTTGGTGTTTTGTCTTGCTTGTACATTATTAGGATCTCTTTCCAAAGCTTTTGTTGTTCATTTACAAGAAAGTTACGTAATATTACGCTTATTTAAAAAAAAAAAAAAACCTGCCATTTTGTTCAAGTTTGACATTTATATATATTGTGACATAATTACCTTTTAATAAAATATTTTTGGTTTATTAGAACTCGTGTTTTATGTTTCCATTCTTCTACGCTGCCAGCTATTAATTCTTCACTGACTTTTGTAGGAACTGACCAGAATCCAGTTGTCAGGACGACGCAAAAAGAATTCGTTTCGTTTCTCTTTGCGCGATTGAAACATCAAATGGCTTCTCATAAACGGTTTCGTTATGAATTACCTGACAGTTTGAAGTCCGGCAACTCTAGATGTCGAACTGTGCCCACATTTGGGAGGAAAAGTCGGTATCTTGATGAGTTTAATGAGAAAAGTTCCTACTTTACCATGAATTTGATCTTTAATCTTATACTTTGTATGAATACTTTTTACATAAAACTTATTCATCACTTTACTTCAACTGCTGGGAGATCTTTTAATAAAAGTCTGAATAATTTTTTATTATCACGGCTTTTTCATAATTAAACCAAATGAGGTCATCTTAATTGGTTACGGGAATTTTCCTGACTTTTCGTTCCATGCCGATTCCTGTCATTCGATTCTGTGTGGGATGTTCTAGTTTGTTTTCCCATTTTCTGTGGAGGGCCCGTCCTTATGAGTCATGGAGAATTTGACTGACGTCGGATTTCTCGTCCAGTTTCGTGCGTTCCATCCCTTTCAGGATAGGTACTCAGTTGCTATTTCGCTCATTTGAATTGAGGAGAAATTCTGATGACTAACTTTCTTGGCATTTCCTGTCATTCACCTCCATTTAGGATATTTTCTCGGAACTGTGACGTTGGCTTCCTCATTCCCCGATTAAGAGCCAACTTTTGAAATTATTATTGTAATAAATTTGAAAGCTATTTAACTCCAAAAGACAATATTCGTGAGTCAGATTTTTCTTGAAAATGATAAGCTGTTGAATAACCACGTTACTTTAAACCAGCACAGAATGTTAAGATATTTCATAGGTAACTTGCTATCTTCAAATTGACATCCAGGCCATTAGACAGCAGAAAAGCAAACGATGCACTGCGGGAACGCTGTTACTTGAAGCAAATTCCAGCTGAAATAAAAGTTCCCTTGATAGATGATCCTAATCGACGGGCCACTTTCGGCGTCATTACTTTCGGGACATTAATTCCTATCGTGCAGTTTGTGCTATTTTTAGTTGTGCTGTGTTCTGTTGTTTTCCTTCACATTTTTTTTTCATGTTTTTTTTATCCCCGGAACGCAGTACATATTTTCTTTGCTTGAATTATATGGTATTTTTTCATATCTTTCATTTTGTGTTTTGTTCTTTACATTCTAGAAGGTACTGCATATTTTATTTTTAATTTCGTTTTTAATGTTTGCGATCCATTCCCTGGTGTTTTTTTTTATATTTCCTAACTTAATCCGTATATTTTTAATATTTAATCTTTGGTTTTTTATTTTATTCCCACTTTGTTTTCGAGTTGCTTGTAACTTGGTGGGCATTTTCCTTACATTATATAAATGTGATTTCCGTTTTCATTTTCCCACTTTCCTGAAATGCATTATATACATATTGTAATTTGTAAAGAATCCGCTTTTAACGTATACATTCATTTGTAAGGATATTCATGTTTACATTCGTTTCGTCTATTCTCGGAATGCAATAATTAACTCGGAGGTTAGAAAGTGGAGCAGTAATCATAATGAACGGCATTGTGATAATGAACAGGGAATTGGAGGAAGAATATTTTTTTACCACTCCTTTTGTGTAGAACAAAGCAAAGCCTTCTAAGTATTTTGATCAATCCGCCGAGTTCGTGGAACCTCTCAGAGACGCTTAATCATAACAAAAAGATTTTCACTTCTGGGAACTGAGTCGGTTCTTTCGTTTCATTTCCTTGTACTTTTTTGCTGGATTCTGCGAGCACTATGAAAGGTTGTTAAGATGATTTATTTAAAATTGACTTATAGCTGGTAAAGTTTTCGTGGTGACTTGAGTCAGTGCAGAGCTTGGTATCATAATCTACTTTTTTGAAATACTATAATAGTTGGAAGGTATTTTGACCAATCCGGTAATATTGTTGCTGTTATAAATGCGTGTGTAGTCTTTGAGAACAACTCAGAAGGCATGAAGTTACCTGCCCTTAAGTGTATATTTGATGGAGAATAAAAACAAAGCATGAAGTTACCTACCCTTAATTTGATGGAGAGTAAAACCAAAGGCCACCGAGTCTTTAAATTTTAGGATTTTTGGACGGAAATTATTCGTCTTCTATCGTTTTAATGATGATGCGCGCGAACAAGAGTGTCAGAACAGTATTTAGGTCAAGGATCGGAGTCTACCGTTATCTTTTTGTATATAAAAACAATGCTCACTTTCTTCCTAAAAGCAAAATTAATTAGCGCTCAACTGTTAGCTTATGAAGTGTTGATTCT